>NC_056729.1:580072344-580237629 GCF_019279795.1 Protopterus annectens
AATTTCATTTAAACATCAACAGCTCTGTTTAAATGTATCTATTCTAGAACAGAATTTTGAGGAGTAATATCCCAATTTCTTATTGGTCAGCAATTTTCCTGTGTAGAGATTGGCCTTGTCTCCTGCTGATAACTGCTGATAACCAATGAATAGTCAGTTCTATTTTTTTAATGTTTATATTAGTGTGATTTAATAGTGTACCATTTATTTTACTATATTATAATTTCTGAAGAAGTCCTAATGATCAATAAAGGATGAAAGGGCTTAAACATTAGTTCAGCCTACGAGTGTTTTTTTGCTTCTCCGTTTAACAACTAAAAGTTCTTTAGTCATAGTTTTATTTCTTTGTCGAGCCTTTAGTCTGTTATTTATTGATATATATATATATATATATATATATATATATATATATATATATATATATATATATATATATATATATATATATATATATATATATATATATATATATATATATATATATATATATATATATATATATATATAAAGTATATATATATAAAGTATATATATATATATATATATATATACACACACACACACACACACACACACACACACACACACACACACACACACACATTAATGACCACACTAAACCAAAAACAGCATTTTTGAAGGCCCCTGTGTCCCTATGGAAAGCATCAGCCCCATATCCCTGTAACTTTATATATACCAAGTCTTAGATCACATGACAGCTGGGAATGGTCATACTCCTGATCCCAGCTGTACTATGATTCTGCACATCGAAAACCATATAGTTTGTGATTGGTTGTGTTAGAAATGTTATTAGTGATGTCTTCAATCAGACATGTACAGCTAAACAAGATGTAATGAGCTGATATTAAACACACACACACACACACACACACACACACGCACACACACATATATATATATATATATATATATATATATATATATATATATTTAAACACACTTTATAATCTCAAAATACTGAAATGTTGAATTTCAGTATCTCGAGACTATAAAGTCGAAGTCTGAAAATAGCAAACGTGCATAATCACGAATTCGAATATCTTGAATTTGCAGTTATGGCTCTACACTATGCAATGTCCGGATTGTATGTGAATGGTATGCAGTGCCATGTGTGGATTTAGGTGTTATGTCAGGTAAGTGAGTGTTTTGTAAGGGTTTTGGGTGGGAGTTTGAGTGTATGTGAGTGTGCTGATATGTGTGATGTGTCTGTGAGCGACTGTAGAATCTGTGTTTGTGTGTGTGTTTGCTTTTGTTTACTGTTGTGTGATCTCAGAGTTAGTATATATAAGTAGGGGGTGTGTGGGGGGCACAGTCCCCCACATGGGGGGGTGCAGGGGGGTGTGGCCCCCTGCTTATTTGTGTTGTAGGTTTGTGGATGTGTGTTGTTTTGTTTGTTTATGTTGTGATGTGGGTGTTGTGGTATATGTGTGGTCTGGTGTGTGCTGTGTTTTAGATGTTTTGAATTTCATGGTTTTGGTGTTTCGGTGTTGTGTGGATTCAATTTCATGGTCTCGAAAAACTGAAATTCGAGATTTCAGTATTTCGAGATTATGAAGTGAATATATATATATATATATATATATATATATATATATATATATATATATATATATATATATATATATATATATATGGGTCTATTACCGGAGATCAAAATTACACTATTTTGAAATCCGGTAATAAATGCCCACTAACGCAAAAGTGCACTTCACCGAAACTGCACTTTTGCGAACACCACTAGAACGAACAGGCAATGTCCTCCACAGTAGTGTGGTAGCCATGGACCTTAGGGTTAGGGCTTGGGTTAAGAATAGTGGATAGCCCTACTAGGTATCCACTATCCTTAACCCAAGCCAAACCCTAAGGTCTGTGACTACCGCACCACAGTGGAGGACATAGGTCTGTGACTACTGCACCGTGGAGGACATACAATATCCTCCACTGTGGTGCGGTAGTCATAGACCTTAGGGTTAGGGCCTGGGTAAAGAATAGTGGATAGCCCTACTAGTTATCCACTATCCTTAACCCAAGCCCTCACCCTAAGGTCCGTTACCATTCGCTCAAGTGATGTTCGCGAAGGTGCACTTTTGGTGAAGTGCACTTTCACGTAACTGTCGGTCTACTGTTTATTTTCAAAAACATGAGTTTTCAATTACATACAGTAGACCCATATATATATATATACATATATATATATATATATACATATATATGTTTATTATCATTTTAGTGATCTCTGCTATGTTGAATCTCTAAATAAAGTCTGCTATGTTGAATCTCTAAATAATGTGACCATAAGATCACAAGACAAGAATGGCAAAGACTACTTGTTCCAACAATGTCGGACATCAAATCTCCTGACCTGCATGGATAAAGGAACAAGTGCTAACATGGGTCAGGAAGAGGTGGGAAGTCCAGGTGTTCAAATAAGTAGTACTTGACATTCTCGCCTTTCAGACTTATGGTTACTTTATTTAGCAAATCGACATTGTAGCAATTGCTAAACCTGCATATATATAATGTGCGTGTGTGCTGTATGTAAAAGCACCTCCATATATTCCATGTTCATAGGTTCATAGCTAGGTACTAGGCTATTGGCCTAAGGGCCTAAGTAAGCCTAGCCAACAAGTTTCCCTGGCTTATGCCACCCAAGAAAGTTAATTTCCTGTACCCCTGTCAAGCAGAGCCACAGAAATGATCCCCAGGGTGTATTTCCTATTTCCCATCCACTCATCAAGATTTTTCTTGAAGAGTGCTAATGAGGAACTTTGCTTGACATAGATGGGTAGCCTGTTCCAGAGTATAGGAAGTCTCTGGGACAGGAATCTATCCCTCTAACATGTCCTGTTTATTGGGGTGACAAGGTTTAGGTCCCTAGAGTGTGTAGCTCGGAGGGATTGGGATTTCTTTAGGTGTAGCATGTCCAATAGCTCTGGGTTTACCATAGCTTTATATGTTAGGCAGAGATCTCCTCAGAGTAGGTGATATGCTACAGAGTAAAGCTGGAGTTTTATGAGACGGTCAGTGTAGGGTTTCTGTTTGAGGCCAGTAATCCTCTTTGTGAGGTTCTTCTGTGGCCTTTCCAGCTGCTGCTGATGTCTTGTGAGGTACATTCCAAAAGAGGTGTTGTACTTTATAATGGGTCTAATGAGTGCTGAGTAGAGGGGAACAATGACCTCTTTTTTCCTGGATGAGAACCCTTTTGTGATGAGGTGTGCCACACAGAAGGATTTTCTGACTACTGTAGCGATGTGATTATCAAAGGAGAGACTACTGTCCACCCGGGACCCAAGGTCTCTTATCACACATTCGGCATTAAGTAGACTGCTGTTTATGTGTTAGTTCATGGGTACAGAGTTTTTACCAAAGGGGATGACAATGCACTTTTTGGCATTGAGCTTGAGGCCATGCCTCTGACAACAGGCATCTGTCTAAGTGAGGCCCTTCTGTTGGATGTCCACATCATTTGGGGACTCGACTATGGCTCCTAGTTTGTAGTCATCAGCGAACTTCGTTAGCCAGAGACCTTCTGTGTTAGCCTGTACTTCAGAGAAGTAGATACCAAACAGGAGAGGTCCCAGGACTGAACCCTGTGGTATACTCCACTTGTCACTGGTTTGAAGTCAGATTTTGAGTCTGCAACTTTTACAGTGTGGGTTCTGTCAGTGAGCCAGTTGGCAACTCATCTTGTGACGTAGGGATTTATACCTAGTTTAGTGAGTTTAGCTATAATTCCAGAATGGGGGATGGTGTCAAAATCCTTGGCAAGGTCAAGATAGGCTGTGTGAACCACCTTAACCTTGTCTACAGCTTTGGTGACTGCCTCAAAGAAGTCGATCAGGTTCAGAAGGCATGATCTGCCTTTCACAAACCCAAACTGGGTGGGGTCCAGAGTTTGGAGGTTACCAATGTCTTTGTCTATGAGTTTCATGATGATACATTCCATGGCCTTGCAGACCAGGCTTATCAGGCTAATAGGGCGATAGTTCCCAGGATCAGTGGTGGCTCCCCCTTTGTAGAGTGGGATAACTCTTGCTGTGCACCATTCAGTGTGCACAAAGCCTGACGTGACGCTATGATTGAAAATGGCGCTTAGGTGGGGAGCCAGTTCATTCTGAAGTTTGTGTAAAATGCAGCCTGGGATATTGTCCGGTCCCATGGATGCAGTGTTTCTGGTTTTACAGAGTGCAGCTTTTACCTGCATATATGTGATTACAGGGACTCTGCATTCTTCCTGTATAGATATGGGCCCTTTAGGGGGTGAGAGGGAGTTAAAGTTAGCACTGAACCTATCTGCCAGGATGTTGGCAATATCAGTTGGTTCTGTAATTTTAGTGCTATTGTGCTGTAACTCAGAGCAGATCTGGGTGTTGCCATTGAGATTCTTGACATAGGTATAGAATGCTTTCTGGGTGCCCTTAGAATCAGTGGTGATTTTGTTTTTATAGCTAGCTTTGGAGGATCTTATAAGGGATCTCAGCTTCTTACTGAGGCTGACCAGGGAGCTCCTCCACTCATGGGATTTTACTCTCTTTTACAGCAGTTTCTTCCTTCTGCTGTAGACTTTGTTTATGGCAGGGGACCACCAGATTGGCTTCCTTTTAGGAGGATAACATTTGGGTTCTGTTTGGGATAGCACATTCCATGCACTCGTGTAAATGCTTAGAGAGTGCATTTGTGTAGGATTCAGCAGTCATAACTGTATTGTCCATCTGCATGGTAAGCATGTTATATAGAAATGTTATTTATATACGGATCTATATACACATATAAAACAGTATGCATACATGCATGTTCATAGACATAAAAATATGTACAGATGCATTTACACACACACACACACACACACACACACACACACACACACACACACACACACACACACACACACACGCACTCATAGGGTGAAAGTAAGTCACTAGTGCAAATACAGCTTCTCTGGTTCCTGTTTTGAGCAAAATATTTCCTCAGAATGTAGGTCACTCTTGTTTAAAACATTTCATTTTTTGAGACAAATTCCCCAGATACACACATTCTGAGGGGAGGGGGCTGCCTCCTCACTATTAATTTAATCAGCACCAAGTACAGTGCAGTATGTGGCTATAATGAGACATGCCTCCTTTCAGTGCCCCCATGGAAGAACTTTGCATTTGGTAACCTTGCCAAAATGATGACTTAAACAATGGAATTCCTTCCAGTTTGACTACTCCCATATAAAGTGCTTTCTGTACTTTGATACATGTGCATGTATAATTATAGATGCATACATAATATTTATCACTGTACAAAATGTGCCCAGAAAGTACTGTATGATATGACCACCTAAACTGTTTACATAGTGAGTGCTAGGCATATCCTGTATGTCCTGCTTGGTTTAAGTTCTCTAGGTGTTTAGGGTTTCTAATACCATGATAGGAATGGACCCCAATCCTAAGATAGGGTACAGTTCATGAAATTAGTATTATTTCAGTCTTTGATGTTAGTCAAGAGTGTTCTTGCAGTGAGGGGCGTGGCCAAGGATGAACACAGGATAGCAGCAGATTTCTTCAGCTCCACCAATTTCATTACACTGACAGGAATTAATTACTTAAAAAAATAATTTTTGAAGTAATTTTCTTTCTAAATATGTTTGTTTTATATAGTTCTTGAACTATATCTAAAAAAGAAAGGAAATTTTAACAATATTCCTGTCAGAAATCACTTTGGAAATTTTCCTGTCAGTTTATCAGTCTGAAATGAGTTCCAGTAAGACAAATTCTCAAGACTCCAGCATCAAGAAAGAACTTCAGTCTCTGATAACTATAATCCAGCAACTTACTGCTAAGATGGATAAAATGGATACTAAAATAGATACCTTCATAGAAAAACTACAAAACAAATAGACTTGTTACATATAGACCTGCAACAACAGAAGATCCAGATGACAGGCATAGAAGAAGCTGTGAATGACATGGAAAATAGAATCCAAGAAGAGGAAATCAACATTGAGTTTCTGCTGAAACAAAATACACATTTACAAACAAAGCTGGATGACCTGGAAAATAGATCTAGGCAATAACATTAGGATTTTTGGACTGCCAGAAAATATTGAAGGTAACAATATTACTTATTTTTAACAACATGGCTCCCTAAAACTTTAGACTTACCAGAAGCATTCTCTTTTGGTATCGAAAGAGCACATAGATCTATAGCTAATATTCACTCTAACAAAAACTATCCTAGATCAGTTATAGTTAGATTTCTATCATCTTTTGATAAAGAGATGGTTCTTAAATCTGCTTGGGCTAAAGCTCCTGTTAAGATTAATGAGACAACTGTGCGTTTTGACAATGACTATTCTTCCTTGGTAATAGCTAAAAAAAAAGTTTTTCTGCCACTAATAAGGGAGCTTAAAAAAGCACAGTTTAAAACATACCTTCTGTTTCCTGCCAAGCTAAAAATCTTCCTTCCTGATGGTCCTAAAATGTTTGATGACTTAGACTCTGCTTTACTGTTTATCAAAAAAAATAAGATTTTGGATAACATAGAGGAAATGGAATGGGCTAGTCCTTCATTAAAGAGACTGACAACTGAAACGTGGAAGACTTCAGAGAAGAAGAAGAGACTAAAAACAAATGATTTGTTCTATGTTTTTTTTCTTTTTTTCCTCTCATCATTTTACTTCATTATTAATCTTTTTAAATATAGTTCCTGCATTTCCAGAAAGCCACAAATATTCTGAAAAGATTTAATCAAAGTTATTCTTTGTGTGCAAAGAAATGTTTTGTTTCATAACCAGTCAAAATATCTGAGGAACTAATAACAAGCTATTTTTCAATTTGTTTCTCTTTCTGAAAAAGAGAAGTAAGGTCAGTAATCTGATACATTTTTTCCCTTTTTTTCTCCTTTTCTTCTTTTCTTTGTTTAAACAATGACATTCTATTTAGATTATGTAGTGGGCAAAGGGTGGGGAGGGCAGGAGAGAAGAGTAATGAAAATATGATTAATAGAATAATAACATATTTATTCCTTGTAAAAGTTTATATGTTCTTCAAATGCTATTTCTAATTATACTTTCTTGATTATACTGCTTATGCTTGTTTGTAAATAATCTGTCATGCTTTAACTAATAATAATTAGAACTAAATAATAGTAAATAATATGTTTTATTTTTAACTCTATTAATATAAACAGTAATATTCCATTGTATATACTTCTTATAGCTTTCTCTTACATTTTTTTTATTTCTGCTTTACACTCTTATTTTCTACTCTTTTCTTTCTTTATTCTTTCTCTTTATATTTTTCATATTAATATATAGAAATGCTTTTGATCATATAGACACAGTAAATAATAAGATTTGCATAAAAATTGAGTTGGGACAAAAATATTGAGTTTTATTACTTATTAATAGTTTTGGGCTTAATTTCACTTACATAGAGGCTGTAATAACCTGTAAAATACATCGCAAAGGTTTTGTCATGTTTAGATGCATTTACACTGCTAAATGAATGTTTGTCACTAGTTTTTAAAAAGTTTCCCGCCAAAATGTTAAGGGAGACAATCTGGGATGTGGGCTACCTCATGAACAGTGTCCTCGAGTTGTTTTAAAAGCTTCAACTCTCAGAATTCTCACAGAGAAGCTGAAAGCAGTCAACTTGACCTTTGACCCATATATCACACTGACACATCGCAGATTCAGGAAGAACACTCTACCAGGAAGTAGAACTGATGCAAATGCGACTATGTGAAGGAAAATGAACTCTTTAACATCTAAATGTGAGTTATTTTATATAATTACTTAAATATCTATGTTATAATTCATAAAATATGTCAGTTATAATGATTTTTAAATGATGCAGTTTCTTGTAGTAAGTAAATGTCTTATTTTAGAAGGCATAGAAAATGAAACATTTATTCAAGTGTTTTTGAAAATCTACTTGACTGCAGCATACTAATCTGTGTTAAAAACTTATGTTCCAAACATATACATTACTATAACTCATTTAATTCATCTGATTGACAAGCATAAATAACTTTATAACTCTATTCTGGAAGAAATTGTCATGTGATATATTTTAAAGCAGTAGTATAGACATACAAAATACAGATGGCTTTTTTACAATAATGCAAGTGTTTCTGAGAATTTGCATAACTATGCAGTATGATTTATAACAATTTCTATAAATATAATATTTTATTCTATTGACAATAATGAGTATGAGTAAAATGCTCATATACAAGCAATTCAAGATTTTTTTTTGGAAGCTGTTGACTGCATTTACATGACAGAAAATAGATGCATCTTAATATATGTAATGTCTGAACCATATTAGCCAAAGTTTTTGATTTAAATGAATGTTAGAACTTATTTTTACATCTTCTTCTTCTTCTTTCGGCTTTTCCCGGTTAGGGGTCGCCACAGCGGATCACCTTGTCCGCACATTGAATGACAGTGGAGTTTTACGGTGTCGAGTTGCCAGCCCGGCGCCCAACCTTCCACAGAAGGCACACTCACATGCACACCTAGGGCCAATTTAGAGTGTCCAATCCACCTGCAGCATGTCTTTGGGATGTGGGAGGAAACCGGAGCACCCGGAGGAAACCCACGACCACAGGAGGACATGCAGACTCCGCACAGAAGGCACCCCAGCCGAGGATCGAACCGGAGAACCTCTTGCTGTGAGGCGGCAATGCTAACCACTGCACCACCGTGGCCGCCCTAGAACTTATTTTTACATACTTTGAATAAATTAATATGTAAATATGCCTTCTTTTTTTTTTCTCTCTTCTTTCACTCTCTCCCTCTTTCACGCTTTTATTTCTCTCTCCTCTTGGTTCCTAATATCAAGATTATTTGAATGCTATTTGAATACAAGTGTATTATGTTACATAGATGTATATAGTAGTATGAATAGTTTTTAAAAAAGTTTATTTTAGTTTATATGATGCTGTTTTATCAAATGTGTAGTCTTGTCTTGCTAGATAATTGAATTGAAAGCTGTTAATTTAAGTTAAATATAACCAGTATTAAATTGATAAGGTGGTAGCTGAGGTACTGCTGCTTAGGGTAAGGGGTTAACTTGAGTGGTAAATACTACTCTAAGTTGGAGTTTTTAACTCCATGCTGGATGCAAGGTTTAATCCTTACATTATTTTCACTTGTTCATTGTTATATGTATATAGTTTTGACATCCACAATATATTTTGTACACTCATTGTTACTACAAACAAAATTGAATCCTATACAAAATCCCATAAGAGATTCAATAAATACAGCTATATTTAAAGGTACACCTAAAGGAGGAGATGTAACATTACTTATGTTGTTATTTGTTATTTTGATCATAAGATTCTTAAGTTTTAAAAATGCCAAATGACATCTTTAAAAGGAATTTCTTTAAACATTAATGGATTGAATAATCCTGTAAAAGGGCAAGCCTAATTAGATACATTAAGTTACATAAGGCCAACTTAGTCTTCCTGCAAGAAACCCATCTCTTGAAAAAGATATTGATAAACTAGCCACAAACAAATATACAGTATTGGTTAGTTCAGAGCACACTCAGAAAAAAAAGGAGTGGCTATTTTATGGAATAAAAGTATGCCCATTCCTAAAACCATTAAGTCTTATCAGGATGACAAAGGAATGTTTTGTATGGTTACAATACAAATTAATGGGAAGACTTACACTTTAATTAATGTATATTGGATACCTGGAATTGGTATTAATACAGTGAAACATCATCTTGATAAGATCATATAATTCTCTAAAGGAGATATTATTGTAGCTGGTGACTTTAATTGTATACTACATGAAAGTGATACTACCACTAAAGGAAAAAGAATTACATCTAATGCAAAACATTTAAATGGTTTTGCTAATTCTTATCATTTGAATGATATTAATAATCAGATAGATACAAAATCATTACCATACACCTTTTTTCAAACAGATACAAAACTTATTCAAAAATAGATAGGGTCTTTATTTCTAACCAGATGGTAACAGATTTAATTAATTCCAAAATCATTTCATGTCCTATATCTGATCATAATTCAATTGTTTTTGAATTCATGATAAAAATACTCATAATGTTCAGATCAAAAGGATACCAGCATACTTAACTCAACTAAAAGACTATAAAGAATATATACTTTCAGAAGTAAAACATTTTTAGACATAAATAATACTCCTGAAGTCTCCATTGTCTATGTTTGGGATGCCTTAAAATCATATCTATATGGACAAAGTATCAGATGGTATAATAATAAAAGGAAATCTTGGGATAAGGAATTGTTAGATATTCAAAGTAAATTAGACTCTTATAAACATAATAATAAAGAAAATATTATGGACAAGAAAGTTATTGAAGAAATAAACAAACTAAATGAGAAATACAAAGAAATTTTAACTCATAAAGTTAAAATAACTTTAGAGAAATACAAGTTTTTGTCTTATTCAATAAGCCCCAAATACTTACATAGACTTAAAAATAAAACAAAAAGGTTGAATAAACAAAACCATATCAAAGAAATATTTTCTCTAAGGAAAAAGAAGAATGTTTCTAGTATACCAGAAATACCAGATTAATTTAGAAATCACTTTCACAAAATTAACCATAATAACATTAACATGGAACCTAAAGATAAAATAAAGGAGTTTATAACCACAAACATGAATAAAAAGCTTAATAAACAACAGATTAAACTATTGGACAAAAGTATTTCATATACAGAGGTTATTACACAAATAAATAATCTTAAATCAAACAAAGCACCGGGTAATGATGGTATTATACCAGAGATATATAAAATCCTTTCTAAAAGTACATATTCATTAATACATAAGGTTTTTATTTTGGCCCAAACTGAGTTAATAACCCCCCCATCTTGGCAATATACATTTATTTCACCAATTTTAAAACCTAATAAAGATCCAACTAAATGTACTTCATATCGGCCCATCTCATTACTTAATGTTGATTATAAAATGTTTATGAGTATTTTTGCTGATAGATTGAAGACAATCATCCCCGACATTATAGATATAGATCAGACAGGCTTCATTGTAAATAGAAATACTTTTGATAATATAAGAAGAACTTTAACATTAATTGATTTTGCAAATAGGAAAAAGAAAGATTTAACACTTATTAGTCTTGATATAAGTTCAGCATTTGATTCAGTAAGTTGGGACTATCTGTTTACCTTACTGAAGTGTACAAACTTCTCAGATGCATTTGTAAATCTAATTGAGCATTTATACAAAGGAACATTGGCTTATATTAACGTAGGAACATATGTTTCACAAAAAATACTAATTTTTAAAGGTACAAAACAAGGATGTCCACTTTCTCCACTATTATTCACTTTAGTAATGGAGCCTTGGGCTAATTTGATCAGAAACAGTACTGACATAGAGGGTTTTGAAATAGATGAAAATACAACATCCAAAATTCAACTTTTTGCAGATGATGTTCTAATTACATCAGCAGGATCTAATTCTTCTATGCAGTCTCTATTTGATAAAATGATGAATTTTAAAAGTATTTCTGGTTTAATATTCAATGAAGAAAAAACTAAAATACTACCTATATATGCACGAAAAAATATTCTCATTAGTGATTTTACTAAATATGTACCCAATTCAGGTCAGATAACTTATTTAGGTATAATACTATCTAAAGATATTAAATCTATTATATATAATAATTATAATACCTGTTTTCTTAATATACAAAATCTTTTAATACCTGGAATAATATGTTTTTACTATGGAGGAGAGACTTACAATTATTAAAATGATAATATTCCCCAAGATTTTATACTTAATACAATCAATAATACTTCCACCTACAAAAATAATTATCAAGAAACTGAATACACTAATGTTAAATTTCCTATGGGCACCTAATAGACCTAGGATTGCATTAAAGAAACATACTAATAGCTGGTCTCAAGGGGTATTTATTTTCCAGACTTTAATTTATGTACTATCTCTTCTATTGTAAAAGTTATTACTTTATTAATAGATCAGTCATATGTCACAAAATGGAAAGATTATTGGGAGCTAATTAGTATGCACTTCATGAAAATCTCCTTAACACATAAAAATATGATTGTAAATAACTCCATGTTATGGTTACTAAAGGAATTTTGTACTTCACCTATTACACCTAAACATATGGTTTGTTACCCATTAAATATTATTATTAGCTATCGTAACTTTATATTCATGCACCCTAAGTATAGGGAATGGAATTTTATTATATTCCCTATAATGTATACTCAGGGTATGCTTTTGTCATCTACTTCTGAAGGAACTCATTTAGCTATAGATAATGATCTAAAGTACTGGTATCAGTTGATATCTGATAATAAAGTTAAAAATCTAGATTTCCTAAAACAAGAATGTGATCTAAGAGAAACTTGCTGGTTAGAGGTTCAGACCTTTAGACAACATCTCATTAATAAAATAGATCTAATGTCTATAACAGTTAAATAATCTATTCCAGCACTGATTGATTACTTGATATTAAATTTACAACATAAAGTTTCTGATAAAGGTAAACTTTCATACATACATAAAATTATCAGACAAGAAACTTTTTACAGTGTAGATTCATACTGGAATTATTTCACTTCTATTAATGGGGACCCACCAAATCAACAAGATAAACAATATATATTGGAATCTGTCTATAGAACTATGTCTTCCATTGTCTCGAGACTTTATACATGGAAATTTTTACATAGATCTTTTTATACACCTTTGATGATGAATAAAATAAATAATAAAGATAATCTATGTAAGAGATGTAATGTAGAAATTAATGCTGACTGGGCTCATATGTTTTATGACTGTATAAAATTGAAAGAATACTGGAAGTCAATTAATGAATTTTTGCAGGCTCTTTTTACAGATAATTTCATTATTTCTAAATCTCTTATATTATTCAACACACCTGTACCTCAAAGTGTTAAAAAGGTTAAGCTTCCCTTGTTATGGTCTATTCTAGCAGTGGCTAGGAAAATAATAACCAGAAATTGGATTTCAGATACACCTCCTTCGTTCAATAAATTTAAAAATGTTATGAATATAGTGTGCCATATGGAAATAAACACAATTAGGTCAAGAACAACTAGAAAACATCTTATTATATTGTATGGGATAATTTACAAAATTTGTTAAAAAAATCCTAATTTCAATAGCATGGTATTTTAGTTTAATTAATTGATCTGATTGTAGTGGATGTCTTTGTAAATACTTTAGTTGTTTTGTTGAATGTTATAATCATATCTATTTTTAATTACTTGTATAAAATTGTTATGATATTTCTCTTGTATGTTAAAACAATAGACCTGTTTTGAAAAAAAAAAGAGTGTTCTTGCAGCATCTGCAATGTGCCCAGAATTGCCTCCTTCTGTAATTCATATTGAGTTACATGTAATAATAGCATATTTAAGTATGATAGTAAATTATTTAAATAAAAGTGTAAGAAACTTCTCTGTGTGGAAGATTTTCAATCCATATATATCTAGTTAATCACTGTATATTAATCAGATCAGATAATGTTAGTAGAGGTAGCAAACTTAAACTCGTCCTAAGTCAAAAAAATAATAAAAAATATATAATTTGAAATATTATACAGAATTACTGGGTATTCAAAAGTTATCCAAGCAAGGTAGATAGTCTGTTTCCAGTTTTATTGTTTCTACTATGACTGGAACTGTCTGGATATCTTTCTTCCACAACATTGCTCTCATTTCTGCTGCATATCTGCATAATCTGCTCTGATAAAGCACCCTTAATAGCCTTTTAACCCCAATACAGCACCTCCTTGTAGCTCACAAATCAAAAGACTGGACAGTATGGATATGCAGTTTCCTAATTTCTCTGTAGCCAGCTTGGTAGATATGGGCATCTTGAGACAATGTAGCCATTGTCTTATGTTTACTGTCAACTGCTTAATCCTTAAAAAAAGCAGACACTTTATGCAAGAGGTGTACTTAAACAATGGCACTGGAGGCTAAACTCTCACATATAAGGTGCTCATCAGGTTGTTAAAACCACACACACAGCACCCATCTCACATAGTACACAACACACACATAGACTAACGTATTCTGAGGCACTTAAAAGCAATCTTCCTAAACAACAGATTACCTATGCCATCAGTTGTCAAAGTTATGCCTCAGCAAGCCCAGAGGCACTCAGAAGAAAAAACACCTAACACCACACATGTTGTGACTCTCAGCAGAGCCCCAAACACTAAGGCCCTAAGGCAAGCAAACACACTTCCCAAGACTCTCATCATAGGGGACTTGATTGTAAGATATACGGATGCCCCTCTTACTAGGATGAACAAGGAGAAGATACTGTTAGATGCTTATCTGGAGCCAGGATCTGCCAAAACA
Source organism: Protopterus annectens (assembly GCF_019279795.1). Lineage (NCBI taxonomy): Eukaryota > Metazoa > Chordata > Ceratodontiformes > Protopteridae > Protopterus > Protopterus annectens. Next base: position 580,086,766 of record NC_056729.1, read on the forward strand.
CACACTCACTTAAGTCATTACACCACAGGTACCAGTATGGATCTATCATAGTCCATGTAGGTTTAAATGACCTAAGATGCACCTTCCAGGACTACATGAAGAGAGACATCATGGAGGTTTCAGACTATGTGTCTTAGCTGGTGTAAGCCTAGCACTGAGCAGCATATCACCATTACCAAGGATGATGCCATAATATGAGCAAATAATTATTGATTTCAACAACTGGCTGTCTTCTAGTGTCATTCTAAGGGGATTTAATATTTGTCAGCTTGGGAGGAAATGGTTAACAGACAACATTGCTTTGCCATGGATGGTCTGCACCTCTCCATGCTAGCCTTTCAAATACTGGCTAAAACTTTATCCACCCCCACACAGCCTTTTTTAGCAATGCCAAACTGACAAACCTACCAACAGCAAAATCAGCTCAACTGAACCAGAAGGTGTTACTGCTCAATGCCAGGAGCCTAAGCAAAAAACTACATTCCCTCCAAGCCCCCCACACACTCAAGAATATAGGCATCTCTGCTGTTACCACGTCATGGTTTAAAGCAGCAGAGAATACCCCGGCAGTGCAAAATTTCAGTGCCTTCCACACTTTTAGACCAGTAGCTGCACAGAAAAGAGCTAAAGGAGGAGGTGTCCAATATACATCAATAACAAGCATAGCTCTAGGGTAGTCAAACAGGATAACACAACACTCTGCAGTTCCTCCACATTGCAGATCTCCTCAGACAAAATCCCATACAATATCCTAGCTAGCTATTGCTCCCCCTGCATGTCCCAAGAAACTCACAATGCAAACTTTGACCTACTGGAGACACAATATCCAATCTTACACCCTACTAGTGGGAGACTTTACTTACTCCTCTATAGATTGGGAATCCTACACAGCCTCAAATCTACAGGCAAAGAGATCCCTGAAATTTGTAAATACAAACACCCTTGATGAAACAGTGACTACACCCACGGAAGACTGCAATACAATGGAACTATTGCTTACAAATAAGGAAGAATGCTGCCCCTCCCTATGTCAAATCCTTCCTGGTAAGTTCCAGCTATAAAGTTGTCTCTTTCTAAATCAAAATCAACTCTGTAATCCCATTAAAACCAGTAACAGTTATGAACTTTTCCAAAGCAAATTACATTTTATTAACTCACGGACTGTCAATATTCAATGCCCCTCCAAAGCCAGAGAACACAGCTGCCTACACCGAATTTCACTCTGAAACTCTGTACAACCATGTCAATGGCTGCATAAAGGCTGCTGTACCTACCAGAAGTAAGCTCAGGGCTAGCTCTACAAGCATACTACCCTGGTGGCATCCCAAATTAAACAGCATATTCAACAAAAGGCAAAAAATACAGCAAAAATCAGGAAAGGTAATTCACATAAAGACAGAAAAACTCTCTCATCAAAGTAAATAGGCAACTAAGAAGGTTAATTAAGATAAGAAAAGCCAACTTTGAGGTTAAGATAGCCTCCCAGGTGAAAGATAAACGTCTTTCAACAGCTATGTCAGAAACCTCAAAGGCAGCACACAGCAATGTGCTGAACTGGTGGTTAATGGTGTCACATGCACTGTGTCTGACAATATAGCAAACCTGTTAGTGGACAAATTCAGTTCCATCATTACCCCACTCCCACCCCCAACCATTCCCTCAAAAATATCCTCAATCATAACCTCAACAGCTATAACTAGGGAGCACGTACTGGATGCACTCTCTAAACCCAAAGAACAATGCCTCAATGGGCCCTGATAACATCCCAGGATGCCTCCTGAACAGTCTAAAATATGACTTATCAGGACCCTTGGAGTCATTATTTAACTATAATCTTAAAATAGGCTTTGTGCCATGTGAATGGAGGACTGCAACGGTCATCCCCCTTAATAAGGGAAGACCTTAAACAGATCTTGGAAACTACAGACTCATTAGTCTGACTAGTCTTATTTGTAAAGCCATGGAAAGAATTATCACAGAAATTATCAACAAGTACATAGCAGACCTCTAGACACTGGATCCATACCAGTTTGGCTTTGTCAAAGGAAGGTCATGCTTACTAAATCTGGTAGACTTTTTTGAAAAGGTCATTAAGCAATGGATAATGGGAAAACCGTGCATACTGCTACAATACCCCACTCGAATATTGTCAATAAACTTATGGAACTAGGTATAAACTGCTTTATAACATGATGGATAACTAGATGGTTCACTGCTAGGACCCAGGAGGTTAGAATCAGTGGGACTGCCTCCACGAAGAGGTCGGTCACCAGTGGAGTCCCCCAGGGCTCTTTGCTGGGCCCCCTCCTCTTTGACATCTACTTCTCGGATGTCAAAAGCAATGTCAAAGATCTTTGGCTGACCAAGTTTACAGACGATTGCAAACTGGGAGCAGTCACTGAATTCCCCCAGGGTGAGAAAAATATTAAAGTGACATAATAAGTATTTTTTCCTAGCAGATCTGATGAAGTTTTTACGAAAGTTCAGCAACACTTAGATGACCACCCTCCTATTCCAAACTAAACACACTTTTTGGTTACTTGGCTATGGAAACTTTGCAACGGATATTTCAAAAAAATTTTTTTATAGAAATACTGGATATTTTAAAATTGATTTTAAGAACAAGGATAGAAAACCACCAGAAGAATTGCTTACTTGCATGACACAAAATGGAAATTAGTTTATTATGTTTTGAAGAATGTGGTTTAATATAATGTTTTAAATATTTCTTACTGTATTTTGATAAAATATGATACTGTCTTCATGAAACCTATCCCCAAGCACACAAGGTCAGGCCCACCCTGACATCAGAGGCATGACAATAAATTTACCTTTCCCTATACAACCCTATTATGTAATGGGAAGTACCGACCTTGGTTTCCACCTACTAAAGCTGTAATAAGTAGTCCTGTTGAAACCACTGTTACTCAATCTTCTAAGCAGCACTCATCAGCCAATAAAGGAATTTAATTTGGAAAGGAAATGAATACTGGCAGTCTTTTCAATTGAACCTGTGTGGACCACTGAATTATCTCCCACAGGTACCTTTTACAGACAGTGCACCGAAACAAAAAGCACCCTAGTGTCAAGAGAGAAAGAGAAACACTTATCAGCATCTCCTCCATTAGAGGTAAGTGGATACCTGTTTTGACCCTGGCCACATGTTGGTAAAAGGCCAGATTACATCTACAGATGTTCCCATATCACTAACCACTGGGTCAACTCTTAGTGGTATCTTATCGATGGAGTAATTAGCTTAGGTGGCAGTTTTCCTGAAAGGTGCTACAATGCATTTCTTGGGATTGAACTTTAGTCTTTGACTTTGTACCAATCATTTGTCTGTGTTAAACCTCTTGTAAGATGTTTGTGTCACAGTGGGACTCTATGATAACTCCCAGTTTACAGTCATCTGTGAACTTGGTTAGCCAAAGGCCCTTGACATTTGCCTTTACCTCTGAGAAGTAGATACCAAATAGTAGAGGTCCCAGCATGGAACCGTGAGGTACCCTGCTGGTGACTGGTGTCTTAGTGGACATGGTATTACCAATCCTGACTTCCTGGTTCCTGTCTGTGAGCCAGCTGGCAATCCAGTGAGTTATGTAGGAATTTATGTCCAGTTTGGTGAGTAAGTTAACTATACCCACGGAGGGTATTGTGCTGAACTTCATAACCAAGTCCAGGTAGGTGGTATATACTGTTTTCCCATCATCTATTGCTTTGATGACCTTCTCAAATTAATCTGCCAAGTTTAGTAGGCATGACCTTCCCTTGACAAAGCCAAACTGGCTTGAGTCCAGTGTATAAAGGTTGCCGTTGTCTATGTTGGTCATGTCCATGATAATTTATTCCATGGCTTTGCATATTAGACCAGTCAGACTAATAGGTCTGTAGTTTCTGGGGTTGGTTGATGGTCCACCCTTGTGAAGTGGGATAACTGTTGCAGTCCACCATTCTCATGGTGGAAAGCCTGTTTGGAGGCTATACTTGAAAAATTACTCAAGTGGTCCTGATAGATCATATTTCATACTATTTAGGAGGGATTGTGAGATATTGTTGGGGTCCACTGAAGCTGTGTTTTTGGCCTCAGTGGGCACCACCAGGACCTTCTCCCAGTTAACAGTTGAGCAGTTAATGCAAGTAGGTATTTCATTGGGAGAGGTGAGGGGAGTGTCGGGTGAAGTCTGAGCTGAATTTGACAGCCAGCAAATTCGCTATGTTGCTCTTCTCAGTGAAAGTGACACCACTGACCACCAATTTGTCACACTGGTGTGTGTTGCCTTTAAGGTTTCGGACATAGCTGTAGAAGGCCTTGTTGTTGTCTTTAGCCTGTTTTATTGCTGACCCTGCATCTATTCCCAAATATGTATACACTACCTCTTGTTCAAGTTCTTTTGTATCACATTCCTGTGCTATGTTGCATTCCTATTTTATGCTGATTAGATGTCCAGATTATTATTTGGCTTTAACTTCTTTTTAAGGGCCTTTGTACCTACTTTCAATTCCGGCTGCTTGACAGGTATGGGATGTAGCAGTAAGGAGGGAGGTTTGCCAGTCTATCCTGGTAACTAAGATTATTGAGGCCTCTGATCTCTTTAGTTAGGAAGCCTCTCATGTTGTATTATATCTTTATAAAAATACTTATCAAAAAGGGCAATGTATTCAACAATGGGTTTAATGAGATATGAGTACAGAGGAAACAGGACCTTTCTGGAACTAGAGAAGATGCCTTTGGAAATTAGATGAGTCATTTAAAAAACTTTCCTAACTACTGCAGTAACATGATGGTCAAAAGATAGAGAATTATCAATAAAAGTGCCTAGATCTTTTTATGACAGTGTCTGACTGGAGAGGTGTGTCACCTATAAGGTAAGGGAAAATGTTTTATTTACCAAAATTAACTAATTACATTTTTACACATTTGGTTTGAGAACACTGTCCTAAACATCTGAGAAATAGATGCCAGACAGGAGAAGGCCCAATACTGAACCCTGTGGTACACTGCTGGTAACTTTACTTTTAGAAGTGTACCTACCACTCTAACCCGTTTCTTAAGCTATTTGCTGTTATTTTTGCACTTTAACGAAAAAAAATGCTCTGTCTACTGCTGCTTTAAATAGGTAATTGCAATATATTACATTGTATCCTGTTAATTGTAGGATTGTTATAAGTAGTCTGCATGATCCTGTTACACATGGGCTCCAAACCAGCTATTCTACAATAAGAAGGTGGTTTTCTTCACCCTTGTGGCAGAAGTGTGCTGATCTAACCTGTCTGAGTTGGGATCTGTGGTGAAAGGTTTCTTGTGTGCTTTCCTGATTGGTAGTTAGCTTAAAACTAGTTTCTCTTCTCTCATATTTGAGCCTCACATTTGCATAGTGCTACTCATTTGTTTTTAGCAGTGCTCTTTATAGATGCAAATGCCTAGAAGGTCAGTTTTTCCCCTAAATAGCTATCAGTGAAACCCTTCTGAGCATTTCTGCTGCTCTAGAAGCAGCTCAGTTGTGCAATGAGCAGTGTTGCCTTATTGATCAGCCTTAGCAAACACAAAGTATAGGTCATTCTTGTAGTCTCAGCACTACCAGCACAGTCCTGTAAAGTCCTGTCAAATTAATCCATTCCCTTCCCTAATAAAACTTACAGTAAGAACCTGCTATAATGGATGGCCAGTATCCCATCATCTCTCTGGCCAGCCTGATAGACATGGGAACCCTGAGGCAATGTAGCAATTGTCTCATGTATACTGACAACCACTTACCCCTGAAATAGACAAATATTTTATGTGGAAGATGCAGTTACACTATGAAACTGGAAGCATGACTCTCACATAAGATCAAATCGAATGCCAAACAGTTTTTCAGCGCGCGCACACACACACACACACACACACACACACACACACACACACACACACACACACACACACACACACACACACACACTTCCCACACTAAATAAGTACATGACACATAAACCCACATATGCGGAGGTACTCGCTAGTAACTTACCAAAAGATCAGAGGCATCCCAAATGGAAATCACTGGCACATATAACGCAAAAAACAACCACAACACATAATAACACACACACACCAATCTCTCAACAAAAAAGTCCATAAGGCGTTACACCATAAAACCTAATGCATTGTTCATAGGTGACTCCATTGTAAGAAACACAGATGTTTCACTCTCTAGGCTGGATAAGGAGAAGGTTATGGTTAGCTGCCTGTGGGGTACCAGGATCCTACAAGTCACTCAAGCACTCAAGACAAGCAACCACAAGTATTGGTATGACTCCGTCATAGTCCATGTGGGGGTGAAAGACTTGAGATGTACCTCACTGGACTATATGAAGAGACACATGACTTGAGCTCTCAGACTATGTGTCACAGGCAGGTATAAGCCTAGCCTTAAGCAGCATTCTACCTTCTCCAAGGATGATGCTGCAAACAAACAAAAAAGGACTGACTTTAATAACTGGCTTAATTTCTGGTGTCAGTCCAAGTGTATACAATATCTGTCGGCCTGCAGCTTGAAAAGACATGGTTGACAGGCCACTCTGCTTTGCCAGACATGGTCTGCACTCATCTCCTCTAGACTTTTGGATACTGGCAAAGGCGTTAGCTACCCCTATTGTGCCTTTTTAGGCAGTATCAAAATGTTCAGCCTCCCAACATCACAAAATCCTGTCTGGATATACTCAAGGTACTGCTGCTTAATGCTAGGAGTCTAAACAAGAAACAGCACTTCCTGGAAGCACTCCTCACTTTGGAAGATGCTGACGTTTGTGCGGTCACTGAGACATGGTTCAAAGGTGCAAATTTTCCCCTACCTATTCGGCAAGAGAGGGGGCGACAGCAGTATCGATCCAGGAGCTGAGGACGAATGAAGAGGAAGGAACAGTTAGATGTAACAGAATATCCTACGATCAAGAAAATGTGGAATCAAGAATTAAACACCAATACAGTATGGAATATATCATATAGACAAGTGACAGAAGCAGAATTAGCGGTCATGCAGAAAGGACTTTTGTTTATTCCAGCTCAGATGGCAGATTTACCAGATACTATAACTGAACTAAAGTTTTTTCTTAGGAATGTGATGCTGAAATTGACTTTCCCTAATAATTCATCTAGGGGTACTGAAGATTTTAAGAAATTAAGTACCTTCATGCCAGTCAATCATCCTATTTTAGAAGCATTTGAACGATTTGTGAGGATGAGTTATATAGTTCATTAAGTGATCGTAAAACTGGTAACAGGTATGTAAATATGACACAAATAGAGAAGGAAGCCTTGACAATTTTGAGATTAGATACAATGCTAGTCATTAGACCTGCAGATAAAGGAGGTATGACTGTTGTAATGAACCGTGATTTTTATTTTGATTCATTGTATTAAATGCTTTCTGATGATAAGGTATACAAATTTATAACTATGAGCAACATACAGGATATGATAAAGAATGTATGAATAACTTTAAATGATTTTATGACAGGCTATGGGCTTTCAATGGAATTAATCCAGTTTTTAACTGTAGATAATCCAGTAATTCCATATTTTCAAGGGCAACCCAAAATACACAAGCATCCAGTCAAACCACCCTTCAGGCATATAGTAGCAGGCCGAGAATGGCTGATGGAACCATTTTCTATATTTGTGGAAAGAAAAGTAAGGCCCATTCTAGATAATCTAGCTGTAGTGTTGAAAGATTCTAAGCAGTTTTTAGAAAGTCTATATGAAATAAGCACTGAATTACAACAGAATAATTATTATTATCTAGTAACACTTGATGTAGTTTCCCTATTTACCTCAATTCCAAATATGGAAGGGATTAATCTTTTGAGAAAATTTCTTAATAATAGTGTATATGGGGGAACTTTAATTCATATTGTATGTCGATTTATGGAGATAGTGCTGAGATATAATGTCTTTGTTTTCGATAGCACATACTATCTGCAGTGCGAAGGCATGGCTATGGGCACATGTTGTGCCAATAGCTACGCCAATGCAGTTATGGCACAATGGGAGGTTGAGCAATTGTTCCCCCTGGATTTATATAAGAACAATGTTAAATTATATTGTCACTTTGTAGACAATATCTTTTTTATTTGGACAGGGTTGTTACCTTTATTGAATTAATTTGTATAATTAATAGAGGGTGCAACAAACTTCCTTCAATTTACATCACATCCTTCGTCTGAAGGCATGGCATTTTTGGACATTTATGTGTCTAAAACTGACAATGGCCTCTTCAAAACTAAAGTCTATTGTAAAGACTGCTATAGAAACACACTTCTACACAGATCAAGCATGCATCCCAAGTGCACCTTTAGAAATGTAGTGAAAGAGCAAGGGATGAGGGTCTCACATTTAAGTAATAAAGAAGGTACATTCATAGAAGGTTTAAATGAACTAGAGGAGAATCTATATCAACGTGGCTATAAGTGAAGTGAAGTTATCCCTATGCTGGATGAAGTGAGAATGATGAGGCCTAACAGAGCTAAACCTTACCTCTCTTCTAGAGTAGCTAATGAGCTGAATCAGAATATAACTGAGGATGCACATAAAGCTGTTAATATAGCCATATCTTATACTAGTGATGTTAACAAGGTGAGGGATGTTTTTCAAAAACATTGGCCATTACTTATGACTGATAAAAAGATTAGGGAAGCAGTAGGAGAATATCCTAGATTTTGTTTTAAAAATGGAAAAAAATCTTAAAAGAATGTTATGCTACCCTAAAGACATTTCTATATCTTCAAGGGATAAATTTATAGGGACACGAGCATGTGCCCACTATAGCGTATGCCAATACATTAAACAAACCAATTTCTTTAGTCATCCAGGTACAGGAGTGACATATAAATTGGATACTGAAGCTAACTGTGATAGTAGAAATATAATATACCTAGCACAATGTGACTGTTGTTTACATTTTTATGTTGGTAAAACCAACAGAACATTCAGAGAAATAATTAGAGAGCACATTAACAATATAAAAAAATAAAGATTCAGTGAGAGCCCTATCTAGATATATCGAGATGAGTGGTAGATACCATGATTTTAAGTTTATGGTATTAGAACAAATCAATATTGGACCATGGATAGATAATATTAAGAATCTTATGGAAAATAATGAATTAAGGTGGATATTAAAGTTGAGAGCAGAAAAAGGATTTGGACTGAATGGGAAGCTCTCTATGAATTGTGCCTAGGAAGCACGTGGAGTTCCTAGGAAATAGTTTTATATGTAGCCATGATATTTGAATTTTTTTTTATGTTATGTATTAGTATGTTGTGTACATTATACTAATTGTTGCATGTTTATTATGTTTCTATTATGTTATCTCATTTATATCTGGCTCATATAATAGACAGATTAATTCTCTTTTTACAAAAGCTATGATTAATAGCAGAATAGGGATATTAGTATTCGTTTTTGGTAAGATATATTTTATTCATTGCTTTATTCTAGTACTTAATTATATAATTATATAGTTGTTATTGTGCTTTACTTATTTATTTATTTGTTTGAAATAGTAGTCTGTTTTTAGTGATCAGCATGAGATATTTAAATGAACTAGCTATCAAGATTAATGTTATTAAGTATGTATAGTTATGCATAGTTGGTAAAACTGTACTTTTAAATTAGTTTAGATAGTATAGCTGACGTCATCAGGCTTGCGTGTATACATATAGTTAGTGACTGTTGAATGTATGGAGTTTTTTGAAAAGCTGAAGCGTTACTTGTGAGTATAAAAATGATGTATTTTTTGTAACAATGTAGTTTTCTATGTCAATGGTCTGAAGAAGCCACGCTTTGTGGTGAAAGTGCTAACCTGCTATTAAAAGTTTTATTTTATGCTGTTTAGAGCCGTGCTTCATTACACCTTTAATTTGACTTTGGATTATTTTAAAAAAGCCTAACATCTGAATGGAAACAGAAGCTAAAACAGTTTCCATAAACTCAAAGGATGAGAAATCCAGAAAAGTGTACCAGCCATTATCTCACTTTTGCACTATATTACTCATTTTTTTTTTTTTACATTATATCTGCCTTCTCAGCAACACTGTATAAATTTGTCTCATGTTGTTCTCTTCATCCCAGGTCCTGTCCCTTCTGTAGACAGGCCTTGCCCAGCAAGCTAATCCATTAAGTTCCCATTAGTTGAAGGCTGCACGACAGCTGATGAAACTGCTGTCCTCTAATAACTAATCAGCGTGAGACAAGTAAAACAAGTACTCATACCCAAGAACAAATCCATACAGTCTGTCTGAAAAACAGGTTCACATTCACAAACCAACCAGAGGGGACAAATCAATACTTCCAGCAAGCAGTTTAGGTTAATAAACCACAAAGGCAATAAGGCCACGTAATCTATACCCAACAAACAAATGCAGTTTTTTACTACTGTTAGTTACAAATATCTAGCTCTACAATTGTGGCCAGTATCCATCACAAATATACTACTTCACAGACCGACAGAGCCAAAAGATTAAAGTTAATGGAAATGCGTAACAAAAGTTAACAGTCAGTATAATATTTTACAAGTTTGTTTCTGGATTTCTTCCTATTTCATTTTCAGCTACTGAATAACACACTGAAAGAAAAAAGCCAAAAGTTGTAACAGCCTACCTATAAGATTCCTTTGCTGCTCTTTATAACCCATTAGGCATCAGGAAGCCCAATGAAGACACTACAAAATTAAGTACTTTACCACACAATCAGTATATTAAAACCCTTGATGCAATGCAAGGATTATAAAGTCTACCTATCAGTTTATATAAGTACTACAAAAAACGAAAGTTTATAAATAACAATCTCTCCTAGTCATGCAAACCTATGAGATTTCCATTTCACAACAGATCACACCAAAGTGGCACCCTCTCATCTTCTTTCTGGCAGCACCAGCTAATGTTTTTCTGTGGGTCACAGGATACATTCTTTGGTAACTATCTCACTACAAAACGAATAGTAGAATATATGGTGTTTACATGGTGGGAGTCTACAGCTTACCACCAATAAGAAAAGAAACTGCCAAATTGATAAATGTATTCTTCATTGGGGACAACTCATTCCTTCTTCAAATCAAACAGTTTACCACAAAATTACCAAATTTGGTTAATTTCTCAACTCCACCTCTGGTGTTTTATAAACCCACACCACTCTTCCAAAAAAAGAAATGCCTCAGCATGGGTCTGTGCTATTCCTGTGCATATTACAACCCCACAATAAAATAACCACACCACCAACATCTTATGAGTAGCCTTGTAGGCATTAACAATACATTCTAGTAAGAGATTCTTGATGCCCCTTTTTAAAACCACTGGTGCTTCTCTGTGATGGGTGGGTCCAATCTGACTTTCAATTAACGGATGCAGCACTTAGCTCTTACCATTAATTAGCTATAACCACCACCTAATATATTCATGTTTTAGTACTAATATATATCAGTAAAGAGGGCAAAGTTTTAATTAAACTATTCCAAGTAGGATGTTAGTGTATAATTTTTGAATGATAGATTTTATGTTTAAAAAAAACACACGCATTTGACTGAAACTTTGTTTTTTTTTCAGTAGTTAACTAGTCCTTGAGTTTTAACTGTCCCAAAATTAGAAAGCAGGTCTTAACAAATTTTCCTGGACATTTTGTAGGAATAACTGTTTTGAAGATCAAGAATGCATCAGCATGAACTTTTAAATATTATTTTGATTGACAGAACATAGCGGTCACTTAACTGGTTAAGTTAATGTATATTAGGTAAGATGACTGAACCGGCTCACATCAGGTGTAATAATTTCTTAACGTATTCCAGCTAAAAACACTGTTAATAGTCTGAGTTAGCTTCTTGTCGAAAAAAAAATGGACAACTGTTTCTTGAAAGTTATATTTTTTTCTCATGTAGTTTTCATTTTCAAATAATATTATTAAAATACTCATGTTGTATTATAATAACAATTTTAACAGCTATGTACAATATTTACAATCAGGCTGACATAAGTACTAGAATCAAGCAATTCATAAAACATGAATAGGAAAAATATTTTACAGTTAGTTATCAGAGTGAATCTGACTCTATTTGCAAAGTGTCAATCAGTGATAACATTTTTTTTCCAAGGGTTATTTACCAATGGCCTAAGATAAATCCTACGTTCTTTAATTTTAATTTCCATCAATGATGTATTCTTCAGTAATGTCAAAAAGTCCTCCATGGTAGGCATTGTATTTGAATTACATCTTCTGGTTATGCATTTCCTGGAAATTGCTAATATTGTCCATAGTAAATACAAGTTTGTTTTATTCAAATGAAGACCTTCATTTACATTTAATAAAATTAGAGCTTTAGCTGAAACAAAGGATTCAGTAAACAAAGCCTGCAGACAGTTATGTATAGCATTCCAGTAAGACTTAATGTTAATATAGTCATAAAATATATGATTCCAAGACACCTTCTGACATCTCCAACATAATCCATTTCTGGAGGGACTAATTTTAGTAATTTTATCGGGCAATAAAATACTTTATGTAAAAATTTCCAATTGAATATTTTCCAATACTGTGAACTAGATATGTGTTTTACCGATAATAAAATTTTTGATTTACTTTCTGATGATAGATGTATCGAGTGAGCTTTAGTAATATGTTGCCATTAAGATGCTTTAGGTACCATTTTACAAGTTATTAACTCTTTCTATAAATTTGAGATAACATTCTTCATATTATAATTACTATAGCTAATTCCATATAAGTAGCTTATGAGTTTTGGAGTATCTTTAAAGGAAGAATTATTAATTACCCTGTATACGTCCTGAGAATACATTAAAATGCTTTGCAAAGTTAACCAGTCTTGAGATGGTGTTTCATAAAATGTCTTTATCAACTGCATATCTAAAACCTTTTGTTCTTTGATGCATTGTTGCCAACAAATAAAGTTCTTGTGTTCCCAAGAAGTAAATATTTCTATATATATATATATATATATATATATATATATATATTTATGATAACTTTTTGTAGTGATAAATGGAATTAAAAGGTCGAACCAAAGTTTTATATCCATATTTACATTAACAAATTTCCTAAAGGCATTAAAAGGAGCATTAATCAAGTTTAGATTAGTGGTTCTTCTCATGTTATATTGCATGTTAATAGTTAGCAAATACCATAACGTATTAGCTTTGTCTGATATTGAATAGTTTTTTAATAAAGAGGTTTCATTTATTAGTAAAACAGTATGCAACATTTTCCAGTTAGCAGAGTAATTAGGATGTATCCACTGTATGACAGTTTTAAACATGGATGCCTTTCTATAGATTTCAATATCTAGAAAGTTTAGTCCTCCTTGTTCCCATGGTCTAATGTGATGTGTGAAGGCCACTCTATTTCTTTTAGGAAGCCGTAGAAACTTTAATAAAATTGTATTTATTTCTTTAAGGAGATGTCTCTCAGGATACAACTGAACAGCTAGTGCTATGTATTAGATCTTGGGAGTAGAACCATTTTTATTAACTGCAGTCTATCTTCAAAGGTTAAAATATTTTATTCCACTTGTCTACAGAGGTTTTTATTATGTTAATGATATTACTGTAATTAATTGATGTTAACTTATTCAAATCTTCACATAAAACTATCCCTAAGAAGTTTAAAGTAAAAACTTGTTTTCCTATGATATGGTTCTTGTTTACTTGTATTTCGTTCTTTTTATTCAGTAACAAAAAATTTTAATTTTGACTTATTAAAGTGAAGGCCCAAAATCATATAATATTTTCAATTAATAAATCTAATTCTTCCAGTGTTTCTTTGGAATTGGATAATGTGAGAAGTATACCGTCAGCAAACAGCACTAATACAAATAGATTCCAAGGTAAAAATGCTAATTTGACATAAGCTAAATTATTTTTATATATATTCTTTATGAGATGGACAAAGGAAGGAGGGAAGTCAAATAAAACTAGAATTTTAAATAGATAATCCCATTTTAAGGAGTCAAAGGCTTTTTCCATATCTAAGCCAACTATTAGTGCTTCTTGATTTTCCCTATTTAAGTATCCTTTTAACATTGTTGTGAGTATGTCTATTGTGAATAAAACCAGTTTGATCAATGTTAATTATTTCAGATAGAGGAATATTCATTCTCTTAGCTATAAGTAACATAACTATCTTATAATCATTGTTTAATAGAGAAATTGGTCTATATGAGCTACAAAGGTCAGGGTCTTTGTTTTCTTTTAGAATTGGGGTAATTAAAGAGTATCTCCAAGAAGGTGGTATTATTGCCTGTATTTGAACTTCTAATTATGTTTTGTAAAAAAGGGAAATTATAGATGTGGGAAAATGTTTGTACATCTCTATAATTATACCATCTAATCCTGGAGCTTTATTTGTTTTGCTTTCTTTTATCTTATCAGTTACTTCTTTATATGAAATGGGCCTTTGTAAATCTAACTTTAGTTCTTCAGGGATATTGCTTCCAGATTCAATTGATCAATAAAAGATTTCCCATTTTTGAAATGTTCAGCATAATGATTTCTAAACACATTGAGAATATCTCCTATATCATAAACTATCTTTCCCATCCCTTCCTGTTGAATATTAACAATATTATTAGTTTGGGATTGTATTTTAATTCTCATAGATAGATTATGTAAGTGCCTAGGAGAAGTGGCCACGGAGTTTACTTTTAATCTCTCTAATGCTAAATTACTTTTGCGGGTTAACATTTCATTATATTTCTTATTTAATTTCTCTATTTTCTTTTTGGTATCTAAGGAGTTTGGGAGTTTCCCAGATTTCACTAACAAAAGTTGAGATTGTAATTCTTGCAATTCAGAATCCCATTCTTTAACTTTATTTTTGTACCAAGGGTTTTGCCAAATATATAGGCTTTTAGTGAATCCCATATCATGTCTATATTAATTCATGTGGTATAATTAATATCAAGAAAAATTGTAGCTCTGACAATAACCAAGGCTTAAATTCTTTGATTTTTGTAATATATGATGGGATTCTACAGGAAAAAAATAATTGTTTAAACTCTATTTGAAATTTCAAAATAAGAGAGTTATGATCCGAAAATGGACATGGAGATATAAAAAATGCAGAAATTTTTGAATGTTGGTCCAGAACAACAAATATTTTATCTATCCTTGATTGAGTACCAAGTCTATATCTTGATGGGAAAACAATAATGACTTCATTTCTTTTACATTAAACGTGTCAATTAAATGAAATGACTCAGTCCATTTTTTAGCGATTTTGCTATGGAGGATAAACAAAAAGGTCTCTTATTAGTGGTTTCAGACGCATCCAGGATACAATTAAAGTCTCCTCCTATTATTAGATTTCTTTTATAGTTATTAGCAATGAGATCTAAGTGTTTCTAACAGTCCCTACTCCAATACCTGGAAACCAGTCTAAGTTTACTAATGTCCAAATTCTGCTGTTAAATTGCATTACAATAAGAGCTATAAGACCATCTTTATCTACATATTTATAAATAATTTCAGGATTAATGATGTTCTTTTTCCATAAAATTGCTACTCCTCTGGTCTTTGACTTATAAGAGGATTGAGCTAAAATCATACATCCATTAGGGGTCCATGTATAGTTATCATTAGTTTTAAAGTGAGTTTCTTGAAGAAAAACTATTTGTGTTTTAATTAATCTTAGATATCTAAGGTAATTAGATCTTTTATTTGGATTATTTAAGCCATTAGTATTTAATGATAGTAGTAGTAGTAGATAGTAGTAGTGTCAGGTCCATATCAGATTACTACTAAAGGTTTGACTTCTTTAATATTTATTACTACTAAATAATTTCTCTCTGAGAACAATAATGATATTTTGATTTGCTGTTTTTTAGATACTATAGTCAAGCTTATTTTCTCTATAAATGCAAGTAAGATAGAGATTACATCAGGATTAAAAGAAAAACAAAAATAAACAAGTAATAATATAATTGAAAAAATAACTATAAAATATACAATGTCCCACCCTAAACATGGAATGCAAATCATTCCTAACACAACCGATAAACATAGATCACTTGGATTACCTCTCATGACTTATGCAGTCTGAAGCATCTGAGCTTCATAAATATAAATTATTATATGGAGAATAATTTGTAAAGAAAGAAATATAACAATCTAAATGTGTAACACACCAGGAAATACCTTTTTTAATTAATATAAAATTCAACAGCTCTTATTAAGTTGAAGGTTAGCCTGATATGTAATATAGTTATAGGGAATTCTCAACTATAAAAATTAGAGCTTATAAAGAGGTGATGGCTAAGAAATTGAGTCAGAATAAGTTACAACTACCTTCAAATATGAGTAATAACTATATATTACAATAAAATATACATATATGTTCTGTAAATGTTATCGATTCACTTTCATTGTTATGTTAACGCTATCTTCCCTTTGTGTCCTACTTAATACAACTTTAAATATAAAACACAACTATTTGATTGTTTAACCATTCAAATGTGTGTTATAAACAAGACTATAATGGTTTGCTCTAAAGTCAAACAAATTACTAAGTTAGTGAAGTCCTACCTGAAAAAATTATAAATATAAAATAAGACTTGATGACCTTTCTTTTCAAATATCCACCCATCTAAAATCTACATAACAAGTTAACATATATTTTATCATGTCATAAAGCAAATAAACAAACATTAAATATTAAAGGATATGAAAAGACCATTAAAAATCTTGAGGTTTAACAAGAGTAAGTTTACTATAATTTAACCCCCCCCCTCAAGCCCAACATAAATATTTTCGTTCACACCTAACAATTTTTGGCAGGCTGGAATCCAGTTGTGGCAACATTCAAGCACCAACTTTTCATTACTTCATGCTCTGTATTTAATCCCATATGACATGGGTATTGCATGTTTAATTATGATAACAGATATTAAAGCAATCAAAAAACACTTTGCCATGTCTCACAAATTCCATCCCCAAACATTACAAAGTATAATACATTTCAAAATGGTTCTCCCTCCAGATGACAGCCACCTATATGGCAATAAATCAGATAATCTGGAACTATGCAGTCATTCTCAGTATATATCAGACCAAGTCGTTCTTCCATTTCTCTCCAATCCATTCCATTCAGGCTCTTAAACATTTTAACAACAAGCAACTCAAATAAATCTCACATCTTATATCTTATTGACTAATTTACCTAAAGTAATTTGATGCAATGCACTGCAGCATTGAATTAATCCAGCTGAAAGATATTAATTCTAAATTGTTTCATCCACCTGTCTTAAGCCTCTAACTCTACGGTATACCAAAGCAGAGCCGAAAACAAAGTGAGCAACTTTGAAGAAATGCGAGTATACAGAAGAAAATAACAGGGAAACTCCATGCTAGTAAGATAAGCTGCTCACTTCTTCACATAGGAAATTCCATAAAGTCTAGTGTTCCCACTTCCTGTTGTCACAGCAACCAAAGACACTGGCAAAGTCCTGTTCAAAAAAAAGAAAAGTTCAATGTGCTCATGAGGCATTCCAAATACAGAAAGCTTCACATCGCACAGCTATTAAATCTGATCTTTCCCTCCTTTTCAGAAAAAAAAAATGATTAATACCTCGGGTCTAGTAAAACAGAGATAAAACACAGCATATTTAGTCTAATGGCTCAATGAGCGATCAAGTAACAGACAAATGACCAGAAAGTGATATGTGAGTTAAATAAACAATCAAATCTACCTTCTGCTGTCCTAACAATCCATAGCTGGGCAACTACTAGAAACAGACATAATTAAAGCAAGAGCGTCCTAGTTTATCATCAAATAAGAGTACTGCTACATGCCTTTAGACCACATATTATAACATTAGGAAAGATTACATTGCTTCAATACTACCTATTATATTATATTTGCAGACTTGAAATTCAGTTCTAAATCAAAAGAGACCCTCAAAATTCCCCAACAAAAAGAGTTAAATAACTGTATTAATGTAGAAAGGTCAATTGAGACTTCAGCTTGTCAAAAACTGGTTTGGATATATTTTAATATTAATTTAGTAACTCTTTAGTTTAAAAGTTCACACAGAAGAAGGTAGAATTTTCCATTCCAATCATTTACCAGTTACATATCATATTGCAGTAGAAGCTTTGAGAGATTTAGCAGGAACTGCTATTTTTGATTCAGTCTTTTGTTTGTTTTTTTTCTTTTTAACATCAGTCCAGGAATTTTTTTTTCTGTGGCTTTCTTCAGGGAAGGGGATGACCAGTCCATATATTCAGGTAAATACACAATATTGTTATTTTTGATCAATGAAGAAGCATCTTCTAAGCTGTTGAAGGTTCTTATTTCATTTAAATTAGAGATTTTAATTCTGGCAGGAAAAGCAAGGTATGCCTTGATGTTATGTTAAGTAATTTTAGTAGTGGCCAGACTTTTTTTCTCTGCTCCAAAACTCTGATGGAATAATAATTGTCATATCTTATTAGATGTTGGTTATATTTTCAAGGTGATTTTCTCTAGGCTGTTTTTAGAACTAGCTCCTTGTCCAAATGTGACAAAAATTATTATAATTGATCAAGGAGGCATAGCTGATGAAGTTGAAACAGGTTTCCCTAGGGCTCTGTGTGCCCTTTCAATACCATATGAGAAACCTTCTTTTAAATCTAATAACTCTGGAATCCATGAAGCTAAAAATGAAATAATGTCCTCACCTTCAGTTTTCTCAGGTAGTCCAAAGATTCTTATGTTGGATCTTCATTCTCTTTTTTCTGAATCATCCACTTTATTAAGTAGCCAGGTGTTCCGCTTAAGAAGGAATTCTTTTTGGATTTCTTCTTCTTCTTTAAGCCTTCCTTCAATATCATTTAGAAAAGTTTCTGTATTTGTTCTTTTTGCTTGATGTTGCTGTAAAAGCTCCTAAAAAACATCTGTTTGTTTTTTACAATTAAGTTTGAGATTTTCCAGCTTTTTTTTTTTAATCATCCATCTTCATAGACAGTTCTTGTAAGGTAGTAGACACCAGTTGTAGTTCTTTCTTAAAGGCCACATCAGGGTGAAAATTCCCTGAGCTGCTCATTTCTAGAAGTTGTAAAGGTCTCCAACTATTTCTGACAGGAAAATAGTTATAAAAATCCACCAAAGTTACAAACTATAACAAGTACAATGACAACTGAAACTGAATATTTCTGGGAGAACGCCGATAAGTGCCTCTACCAATAAGGAAATAAACGCGATAACCAAGCTGTGTATCAATCGCGTTTTAATATAACGTAAAATAATAGCGGACAACTCCAAACTAATACACAAACTGATGGCAAAAAGGACAAACTGGTAGAAAAGAACAAGCAAACAAACAAGCTAGTTAAGCACTTTCACCCAAAAAAACTGGGCTTCATCAGAACTAGCTTGTTTGTTTGCTACCGCTGCACATGTTCTACTAATTTTACGCAGTTCATATGAGTGAAATAATTCCATGGTGGTGCAGCGGTAGCATTGTTGCCTCACAGCAAGTGGCTCTCCTGTTTGATTCTTAGCTTGGGTTGGGAGTGCCTACTGTGTGGAGTCTGCATGTTCTCCCCGTGGTCGAGTGGGTGTTCGAAAGACATGCGCTGAATGGGCGTGCCTTCGTTGAAGGTTGGGCATCGGGCTGGCAACTCGACACCATAAAAAACAACTGTCAATCATTAGCGGACCAGAGTTCTGCTGTGGTGACCCCTAACCAGGAAAAGCTGAAAGACAAACAACAACTGTCGATATTTGAATGTGCAGTTCTAACTGTCTGTTCTTCACCTGTACCCTTATACGAAAAATTCAAGAAAGTGCAATATACACTGTACAACATCTATATGTTGTTTTATGTATTTCTATTTCTATTTATATGTTATGTTTTTGTGATGTCAAATTACTTTTTACTATAAGATTTTTCTGTATGTATGTCCTTGCTCTGGGAACGAAGCAATGCAATTTCGTTCATCTATACCATGGTGTAGATTTGAATGACAATAAAGTTTACTTTGATTTTGACATGAACAGCAGCAAACAGTATGTAACTCACTTCCTGGTTTGGCATATCCTTACTCAGATGTAAATATGGTATAGATGGTCACAACAATCTGTGCCCACATTTGTGCACAGGGCATCACTTAATTACTTAATCTGTAATTTCTTCGGAGTAATTGAAGTGTATTAACCCACCACCGAGTTCACGCAGGTATGGGCGTGCCCGCCATGATTGACACGCGGGAGGGTGGGATTAACAATGGCAATGTGCTGTGACTGACATTGTTTTTTTCTCTGGACAGGTTACTTTTCACTAAAATTCAGTATCTGCCAAGAGGTACAGCATGGAAGGAAATTTCTGTTAGACAGAAATAGGGAGCACTGGCAAGTAAACATATAACTTGATTTGTGTCTCTTCATGTTTAGCTTGTTCCACAAACATACCCGTCTCATTACTAAGAACGTCCGTTTTCCTCACTGTTCCACAATGAAAGGATCTGTCATACAGTCAGTGTTAAGAATTTAACATGCTAAATAGTACTAACTCGTATTAAATGAAAAAGAGAAAATATTTTAACTTTAACACATTTTGACCATCATATGAGCTTCCAGGTTGAAGTTATTAATAAATTGTATGTAAGTGTTCCACCTTTTGTTGCACATTATTGGAGGCAGTGTTCCACATTTTGGGAGTGGAAGGTTGAGCGCTATATGCTCAAACTGAAAGCATCACTGTACATACATTTTTCTTCTATTGCTGGCTTTAGTTTACCATTCGTGTGGCACAGTGAGTGG
The DNA here is from genome assembly GCF_019279795.1 of Protopterus annectens. Lineage (NCBI taxonomy): Eukaryota > Metazoa > Chordata > Ceratodontiformes > Protopteridae > Protopterus > Protopterus annectens. The sequence continues at coordinate 580,107,540 of NC_056729.1, forward strand.
TTAGTGTTACAGCACAAGTCTTCACTTTGAGCTCCACCCGGAATTCATTCTGACAGTGCAACATCTTGACAGGCATACTATTTGTACTCTACTGAGCCCACTTTTCTGAACCTTGTTTACAAAATTGTGTCTTTTGTAGGACATGATATGCCTGTTAATGGCTAAATTAATGTCTTGCTTATAGAGAGATTTGGTAATCTAAAACAACATCTTTAGTAAGTATAAAAGGGACAGCTGAAAATGACATATGCATTATTACGTTTTGGAGGGCATTATTATTGCTATCTTCTACTATTGCTTTCACAGCAATCGCATCCTTTTGTGCACTCGAATCTTTCTGTGCAATTAATTTGTGTTTCGCATATCGCAAATATTACCTTGTGTTATTGTGGCAACTTTCAATGAAATTCAAAAATGCTCGCAGGCGGGGTTTGGGCGGGGCTTGCTACTGCGCATCTGGTGGGTTAATACACTTCAATTACGCCATTTTTTCTTTCTATCTCTGTGTAAGCTATACCATTTCAGCAGTATTACTTTAGCTTACAAAATTGGCCTTGCAAGTAATACAAAACCAGTGGTCAGGTAACATTTCAAAGAGGTACATCAATGCATAGGGAGAGTCAACTGGAAAGACAAGGTCACCTATTCATGGCACAAAATCCATACATTGCAAATGTTTTCTTTAAGCTGCTCTTTGTTTTTGTTTTTTGTTTTTTTTTCTTGCTAATCATAGCTTCTAAGAAAACAAATCAGATAAGAAACAGTGCAAACAGAAGACACCTAAATAGCAGTCCTAGTAGAAAAGAGTGCATAGCAGCAGGTACCAGAACTGGCTTACCAGTTATCAGAAGCCAGATAAGCACAAAGAGTTCAAAGACAGCAGTACTGCACTCTACTGTTGTAAAAACTGCAGTACTCTTCAAATAATTTATAAAGAGCAGACTGTAAACTGTCACAAAAACAAAACAGTCCACTGTTGATGGGCTTCTAGAATAAACCACTAATTTTTTTCTATTCTTTTTTTTTTTTTTTTTTTTGCATCCCTCAATGCACAGCTTCTATTTAACTATCTGCTGCTCTCTGATTTACTTACTCCTAACTTCTGTATTCCTGGTGCTATCCCCAGGGCTGTCACCAGGCAGGGTGGGAAGGGGATGGGTAAATGCTGAATGGAGACTCGAGTAGCATGATATATGCTTTTGTGTATGCGTGTGTGTGTGGGGGGGGGGGGGTTTGGAATGCCCTAACTTGGTAGAATTGCTGGCATCACTTTTATCACCACACATAATATCAGACAGCTCCAGTCCCACCCTGTAATACCATAGCAATCTACTTTGCAATCACAGCATGCCCTTCATGAAGAGTAATTAACTCCAGACAGAAGACTCTCCCTTCCATTGTGGAATGCGCAAGTTGGCAAAATGCCACTCTTTTCTAAATGCAGATCTCCCTAGGTCCTCCATCAACTAAACCACTAAGCATTCTTGGGTCATCTGGGTTGCAGTCAGGGTTCCATCCCTCTAAGACACAGAACTGGGGCAACCACTATATCTTTTATGTGCACAATTAATATGTATCAGTGTCTCATTGTGAATTTAGGGAAGTAGAACCTGCATATTAATTATAATAAAAAGAAAAGTACCTGTATTTGTGTGTGTGTGTGTGTGTGTGTGTATTTGTATGCACACTCACGAGTTGGAAAAACCTGCATCAAATTCAAGCCTTTGCCCATAGTTATCAACTTCTTTGCTAAAAAACTCTGGACAAACACAAAAAGGCCCCGAAATCAGGGATACTTTTTAATATTACTCAAGTTCAGTTAAAAAGGTTAATTGAACAAGACCATTTTTATCAACATGCATTTTCTCAACAATAAGAAACATGAAATTCTGTGATGTCTGGCATTACTGACAGACTACAATGACTCACAGGAAAATTAAACCTTTTACAAAGGCCAATGCAAAAATATGAAGCAAAATTAGGAACATTTTGCAATATCATGGAGAGCTGAAAGGTATTTTTCCTCTACCAACATCACCCCAAACTGACTTTTTTGTAGTACATATTCTAAATATGGAATCAAAGGAACAGGGTATACCAAAATCATTGCATTATACACTCTTAACTGAATAGCAAATAAAAGGGTAAATATAACCTCCGACATTCTCCTTTTGTCACTTACCTGCACCTTTTTAATTTCACACGTGTTTGAAACTGGAACATCTGGTGCCCTTGTGCTGTTTCCTTTAAAATAATGTGTACATCATGGCTTACACTTATAACTAAATAAATGAAATAAAGAGGGGCCCACACTTAGACCACAAGTGCATCAAAAGGCAGGCAGGGGCAACAAAGGCTGAGGGGCTAAGGAAAATCGGGAGATGTGACACCGACCCACCGGCAAGCAGTAAGACAGGGAGCGGCACGCAGAGACGCCAATGCACAAAGGAAATAATGACACAGCCGGCACATCTCACAGCTCATCTGTAATGCAAAGCAAATGAATGGTCGGCACAAGTTACAGTGTAAGAACAGACAGCTCACCTGCACTGCAAAGGCGAATAATGAACTTCGGACACTGATTATTTAAACAGAAGCCACCAATGCAATTCAGCTCGTACCGCTGAAAGGGGACCGAGTCCTCCGTCCGGTTGGCCTCGGAGTAAAACTGCCACGAACCCTGAAGCTGCTCAGATGAGTTATTTTCAGTCCATCAGTCGTTATTCCTATTTCTGCTTTTTACGATCTATATGTAAAGCACACTGCAGTTAGCATAGATGTATACTCCTGATCCCACTGACGCTAGGCGAAATAATAAAATAACAAGTCCTGGAATTCACACTGCACATGCAGCAATGCTAGGATAAAACCAGCAGATATCTGACAGTCGGTGGACACCTTTAAGGTGGGAGATAGAGCGATAAAATCTCAAAAGAGAACTCCGGTATCTGTTATAGGTACGAATTGGAAGAGTACATTAGGGGAAATAGTGTGACAGCATCAACAGCAGTATCTATGGTTCCAAAAGTGACAGCATCAGCAACTTCTTCTTTGGCAAAATGCCACACGTTACTCCTCCCCGAAAAAAAATGAAGCTGTCAATCTTTTCGCGCACTACTCCTCAAAGAGGCGGTGAAATGAAACAGCTCCACCCAGCTATACACGTCGCCATTCTGGCTCCTCCTGCAGAGACAGCTGGCACAGCGGCGTGACTGCAGAGGTCCGCTCCGAACTGATCACCGGTAGGCGACCGTAGACGGCATCACAGGCAGACACGGTATTGCAACTGTGTGAATATAGGCCTGTCAATACTATAAACTTTAGAATCTGCAGTTTAGTTTCGCAATGGATTTGGCTTTGCGTAAAGATTTTCTCAGTCCTTGATATCTGTGCGAGTGCGTGGTAAAACCGTTGAAGTTACACATATTTAGCTTCTCGCAAATCCAATCATTTATCTTAGTAAACCTCGTATTTCTCAACTGTCCAGAATTTTACGTAATATTTTTCTATGTTTTTTTTTCTGGCAAATCATTTAGGGCCGCAGTCACTAAATAATGACAGATATTTGAACTTCAGGCTTCACATCCTTCAAAAAATGCATGTTAATACAAAACTTGCTACTATAGCAACTTTGTACGTTTAGACGAAAAATATTTAAAATCAGCTCCTGTCTTTGGGGTTTTGTGCTAAAAGGTTTAAAGATATGGTTATCTGTTAAACCGTGTTTATGTCTGTGTTATTACTTTATTGTACTCTACTTTGCTGCTATTCAACAGTACACCATGCCTCTCAGCTGTCCATATTTTGGCGCATATGTTTTGTCTGTTTCTCATAAAATTTGTGGTTTTCTGGCAAATCACTGCGTATTGAAGTCAATAAATAATATGAGTCATTTGAGTTTTATATTTGATATACTTCAGAAAATACATTCTAACAGAAAAACTTTTGTTCTAGCAACTTTCTAAAGCTAAAAAGGCAATAGTTAAAATCTGTCCCTATTTTTGGACCTTTGCCCCCTATAATTTTTTAACTCTGTCCAGATTTCTTGTGCTTAGAGATTGAGAGCTATGCAGTAAACTGCCCCTACACAACCAATAGTAACCTTCTCTGTGAATATATATATATATATATATATATATATATATAGAGGTAGGTACTAGACTATTGGCCCTAGGGCCCAATATAAGCCTAGCCAGACGGTCCCCTGGCATTTGCCAACCAAGAAAATTATTTTCCTGTGCCCCTGTCAAGCAGAGCCACAGAAGTGATTCCCGGGGTGAATTTCCTATCTCCCATCCAATCATCAAGATTTTTCTTGAAGAGTGCTAATGAGGAGCTTTGTTTGATATAGATAGGGAGTTTGTTCCAGAGTATGGGAAGTCTCTGGGACAGGAATCTATCCCTCCAGCATGTTCTGTTTATTGTGGTGACAAGGTTTATGTCCCTAGAGCGTGTAGCTTGGAGAGATTGGGATTTCTTTACATGGAGCACGTCCAACAGCTTTGGGTTTGACATAGCTTTGTATGTTAGGCAGAGATCACCTCTGCGTATGTGATATGCGACAGAGTAAAGGTAGAGTTTTTTGAGACGGTCTGCATAGGGCATTTGTTTGAGGCCGGTAATCCTCTTTGTGAAGTATTTCTGTGGCCTTTCCAGTTGCTGTAGATGTCTTGTGAGGCACATACCAAAAGGGGCGTTGTACTCTATAATGGGTCTAATGAGTGATGAGTTGAGGGGAACAATGACCTCTTTTTTCCTGGATGAGAAACCTTTTGTGATGAGGTGTGCCATGTAGAAGGATTTCCTGACTACTGTGGTGATGTGTTTATCAAAGGAGAGACTACCGTCCACCTGTATCCCAAGGTCTCTTATCACACTTTTGATGTTAAGTAGACTACCGCCTATGTGGTAGTTCATGGGTACAGAGTTTTTACCAAAAGGGATGACAATACACTTTTTGGCATTGAGCTTGAGTCCATGGCTTTGACACCAGTCATCTTTCTCAGTGAGGCTCTTTTGTATGATGTCCACATCGTTAGGAGTTTTGATTATGGCTCCTAGTTTGCAGTCATCCACGAACTTTGTTAGCCTGTACTTCAGAGAAGTAGATACCAAACAGGAGAGGACCTAGGACTGAACCTTGTGGTACTCCACTTGTCACTGGTCTGAAGTTGGATTTAGAGTCTGCTACTTTCACAGTGTGGGTTCTGTCAGTGAGCCAGTTGGCAACCCATCTTGTGACATAGGGATTTATACTTAGTTTAGTGAGTTTGTCTATAATTCCAAAGTGGGGGATGGTGTTGAAAGCCTTGGCGAGATCTAGATAGGCTGTGTGAACCACCTTATCCTCATCTATGGCTTTGGTGACTGCTTCAAAGATGTCTTCAAAGATGTCTATCAGGTTTAGGAGACATGATCTGCCTTTTACAAACCTGAACTGGGTAGGGTCCAGAGTTTGGAGATTACCAATGTCATTGTTTACAAGTTCCATGATGATACACTCCATAGCCTTGCAGACCAGGCTCGTCAGGCTAATGGGGCGGTAGTTCCCAGGGTCCGTGGTGGCTTCTCCTTTGTGGAGTGGGATAACCATTGCTGTGCGCCATTCAGTGAGTACATAGCCTGAGGTGAGGCTATGACTGAACATGGTACTTAGGTGGGGTGCCAGTTCGTTCTGTAGTTCATGTAGAACGCAGCCTGGGATTTTGTCAGGTCCCATGGATGCTGTGTTCTTGGCTTTGGAGAGTGTTTTTTTTTACCTGTGCAGCCGTGATTATAGGTACTTTGCATTCTTCCGGTATAGAGATGGGCCCTTTAGGGGATGAGAGAGGGGTAAAGTTAACCTTGAACCTATCTGCCAGTATGTTGGCGATATTAGTTGGTTCTGTATATTTAGTGCCATTGTGCTGTAACTCAGAGCAGATCTGAGTGTTGCCATTGAGATTCTTGACATAGCTATAGAATGCTTTGTGGTTGTCTTTAGAATCAGTGGTGATTTTGTTTTCGTAACTAGCTTTGGAGGATTTTATGAGGGATCTCCGCTTTTTACTGAGGCAGACCATGGAGTTCCTCCAGTCATGGAATAATTTTTTTTTTTACTGCAACTCAGAAGAGTAATATAGTAATATATGTGTCCAGGCGTTGTTGGGTATGTGTACAGATAAATATCAGTGACACTTTTTAGACTCACACACACACACGCCATAGCAATACTAGTTTACTTCAGCATATAACAGTATGTTGTGCAGCACTGATACTGCCACACCAGATGAGAGACTGCTGTTTCACTGTCATCAAACAGTAGCAGGATTACATCCATCCATAACCCCCTATCCCATTTTTACACATGGGATCTGGGTGTCACTTCAACAGTGTCATCATGTAACTTCTGTGTGGAGTCTGCACATCCTACCTGTGTTTGCATGAGTTTCCTCCTGGTGCCCTGGTTTCCTCCCACATTCCAAAGATATGCAGTAGGTGGATTTGGCACTCTAAACTGGCTATAGGTGTGAATGTGTGGTAAGGAAGAACAGCCATGGCAGGGCTATCCATTCATAGGTTCATACTAGGCTATCTGCCCTGGGGCAATTATAAGCCTAGCCCGATTCTGTATGGCTTACGCCACCCCTTGATTTGAGTATACTGTGTCCTTTTTAAGGTTTAGTTTACTGTGCCTCTGTCTAATAGTGACACGGGAGTAATCCCTGGGACAAACCTACGATCCCCCATCCACCTATCGAGATTCTTCTTGAAGAGATTCAGTGAGGTGAACCTGTCCCTCCAGCAAGTTCCATTTATTTCTGTGCGGAGGTTCAAGTCCCTCGAGCGTGTGGCTCTAAGGGATTTAGATTTACTGAGGTGGAGCATGTCCATTAATTCTGGATTTGACATAGCTTTGTATGTCAGGCATAGATCGCATCGAAGTAGGCGGTATGCAACTGAGTAGAGCTGGAGTTTTTTTAACCGAGCAGCATATGGTATCTGTTTGAGACCCTTGATCCTCTTGGTGAGATACTTTTGGGGTCTTTCTAATTGCTGCAGGTGTCGGGTAAGGTACATCCCAAAAGGGGCATTGTATTCTATGATGGGCCTGATGTGGGATGAATAAAGGGGCACGATTACCTCTCTTGATCTAGATGTGAAACCCTTCGTGATGAGGTGGGCTATGTAGAAGGTCTTTCTAACCACTTTGGCAATGTGGTTTTCAAAGGAGAGATTGTTATCAACTTGGGTCCCCAGGTCCCTAATAACTTTCTCTGTACTTAATGGGTTTCCGCCTATATGGTAATTTGTGGGCACATTGTTTTGCCAAAGGGTATGACTATACATTTTTTGGCATTTAGCTTTAAACCATGGTGCTGGCGCCTGTTATCTGTCTCTGTGAGACCTTTTTGAAGGATGTTTGTGTCAGCTGGAGAGTCGATTATGGCGCCCAGTATGCAGTCGTCTGCGAACTTGGTGAGCCATAGTCCTCCCTCGTTTGCCTGTACCTCGGAAAAGTATATACCAAACAAGAGTGGTCCCAGGACAGAACCCTGTGGGATGCCACTTGTGACCGCTTTCGAGTCTGACATGGCTCCAGCAACTCTCACTCTGTGGGTTCTGTGTTTGAGCCAGTTTGCGACCCATCTTGTGACATAGGGGTTTATATTTAAGCTGGATAGCTTATCTATGATGCCCGAGTGGGGTATTGTGTCAAATGCCTTTGCAAGGTCCAGATAGGCTGTGTGGACTACCTTCCCCTCATCTATGGCTTTGGTGACTGTTTCGAAGAAGTCAACCAGGTTCAAAAGGCAGGATCTGCCCTTGACAAAGCCGAACTGGGTAGGATCTAGTGTCTGTAGGTCCCCAATGTCTTTGTTTATGAGCTCCATGATGATCCTCTCCATAGCCTTGCAGACTAAGCTAGTCAGGCTTATGGGGCAATAGTTTCCAGGGTCCGTAGAGGCTCCACCTTTGTGGAGTGGGACCACTGTTGCTGTACGCCATTCTGTGGGAACATATCCTGTAGTGAGGCTGAGATTGTATAGCTGTTTTATTTGAGGGATTAGTTCCTCTTGAAGTTCATGTAGGACGCAACCTGGGACGCCATCTGGTCCCATGGAAGCAGTGTTTTTTGCTTTGGAGAGGGCAGCCTTCACCTGAGCATCAGAGATGTTTGGGAGGCAGCCTTCTGCCGGGATAGATACTTGCTCTTTTGGGGGGGAGAAGGTTGCACTGAACCTGTCTGCCAGGATATTGGCGATGTCTGTGGGTTCAGTGTATTTTTGTCATTTAGAATCAACTCAGAACAAGTCTGGGAGTTGCATCCCAGGTTCCTAACATAACTGAAAACAGCCTTATGATTGTCTTTGGTGTCCTGTGCAATTTTTCTCTCAAAGCTGGCCTTGGAGGATTTTATGAGGGATCGTAATTTTTTGCTAGTACTGATCAGAGATGCCTTCCCTATTAGGGATTTTGCTCTATCATGTAGTAGCTTCCTCCTTCTGTTGTACAGTTTATTTATGGCAGGGGTCCACCAGACTGGACGCCTGCCTTTGGATGATTGGGTCTTGATTTTGTTTGGGATAGCATGATCCATGCATTCCTGGAGATGTCCGTAGAATGCGTTTATATAGGATTCTGCAGTTTGGGCCGTAGTTTCCACTGGCCCTGGGGCCTTGAAGGATTCCAGTTCGGTTTTGAGAAGTGAGAAGTTCGCTTTTGAGAAGTTTTTCACTGTGGTTTTCTGGGCTGGGGGTGGGGTCGGGATGTGGACATCCAGTGAAATTAATTTATGGTCTGATCTTACCAATGAGGGATATACTTCTGGTGTGGAGCATAGAGTCCCCATGTTGGTAATGATCAGGTCTAGTATGTTGTCCCCTCTTGTGGGAGTGGTGACTAGTTGTTCCATAGCATTTGAGTTTATAATTTCCAGGAACCTTTGGGCTAAGGTGCTGGGGCTTGAGTAGTGCTCCCAGTCAATGTTTGGGTAGTTGAAGTCACCCAATATAATGGTGTTCGGAGAGATCTTCATGTTCTCCAATGTTTTCAGGAAAGCCGAGTGGGATTTCTGACTTTGAGACGGTGGTCTGTAGGATGCTATAAACTGAAAAGCAGTCTTGCCCACTGTTAGTTGCACATGGATGGTCTCCGATACTTCGTGCAATGCCACTAACCTGGAGGTGTGGATATCCTTGATAAATATGGAAACTCCCTCCTTTTGTGGTTCGGTCCGGGTTTTGGGGCGAAAAGCATGATATGAGGTATAGCCTGGTAGTGCTGGGGTGCTCTCTGGAGCCTTGAACCAGGTTTCTGTCACTGCACAGATATCAATGTTCTCCATACTGAGGAGAGCTTCGAGTGCATGCATCTTGAGGTTAAGACTTCTGGCGTTAAGCAGCATTACCCTTAGTTTCTTGTTCCTTGTGCTGTCTATGGGGGGTGGGTTTGACTTTTGAGCCTTGCCTAAAAAAGGCACTATGGGGTGACAAGAGCCTTTGCCAATATCCGAAAGCCCAGTGGTGACAGGTGCAAGCCGTCCCTAGCGAAGCAAAGTGGCTTGTCGAGCATGTCATCCCAGGCTGACAGACACTGGATCCCCTTTGAATGACACCAAAATTTTAGCCAATTGTTAAAATCGATCATTTTGTCTTTGTACTGTGGCATCATTCTAGGTGAGGGTAAGATGCTGCTCAAGGTCAGGGTCATACCAGCCTGGGCTACATGATCAGAGAGCTCCTCTATGTCTCTTTTCATGTAGTCCAGGGAGGTACGTCTCAGGTCATTCACACCAACATGTACAATGACTGAGTCATATTTGTATTTGCTTTGGAGTGACCTGAGTGCTTGCGTTATGTGGCGGATCCTAGCACCCTACAGGTAGCTCACCGTGACCTTCTCTTTATTCAGCCTGGTGAGCGGGACGTCAGTGTGTCTGACAATAGAGTCACCTATTACAAGAGTATCAGTTGTGTTATTCAGCCTTAAGGGCTGTGGCTGCTTGGCACACTGACTTTGTGGGCTATGTGTTGTGCGTGTTTTGTTTTGAGGTAGCGTTTGCTTGGATGTCTGCTTTGGAGGTCTCTGTTGCTTAGGTAGATTTTTATTTAGAGCCTCGAGTATGTTTTTGTGTATTTATGTGTTTGGTTCGCTGATGTGGTGGGACTATGTGATACTGGAATTGTGTTGTGTGAGGTTACCTTCTCTTCCTGACTGGTTACACCAGTTTTGAGATGAGAGAGCTCAGCCTCCAGTTTGGCTAAATAGTTGCATCTCTCACATATATTTGAACCTGTTTGGAGGAGGAGAGGGTTGTCCGTGTACATGAGACAATTGTAACATTGCCTCAAAATTCCCAGATTCACCAGCTGGACTGGAGAGGAAACCATTGACTGACCTTTGGACATGCTAGAGTAATATAGGGAAACTGAATTTAAGACGGACCAGTAGAGGACAGGGTAATCGTAGAGAGTATAAGAGTACGTAGTGCTTATGGTTTAATAATGCTAACTTGTAGGATTACTTAATTGTACCAGTGAAGGACCTTAGAATGAGAATATGGTGTTTAAATTGAGAGCTAGAGCAGTTCTAAGGGAAAAAGTGAAGCGTAGACTTTGTGGAGCCAGGAATAGTTTAAACCCAATTAGGCGGCACTGCCCGCTGTTGAACTATGAGCAAAAACGCGCAAAACCGCGCAAAAGAGGGTTTTAAGAGAGGAAGATGAAGGCATTTGGAATTGACCCAAAATGGCCAATAAAACTACAGTTTCAATTCAGTAACCACTCCCACAGGGGCAGGCAGGCTGCTCAATGTTTTTCACTGCCACTGATCAACAGAGAGACTTCCCTTTAGCCCAAGCAAAAAATGGCCTCCAAGAAACTTACAAACAGTTCAAGAACAGCAAGCCTGTAACTGAACTTTTTAAAATCTCAGAAAAGTGGAAAAAAGCAAGATTTTTTTGTTTTTTCAGAGATAGCAGAGGTTCACAAGTATCAACAAGTTATAACAGTGCAGTAAATGACCCCACACAAGAGTGCTAGGCCAAAGACAGATAAAATGCAAGTTTTGAGAAAAAAACGATTTTAAAAATAAGTGCAAACAGGAAATTCAGTAAACAGCTCTAGGTTGTGCTCTAAATACAGTTACTAATGCAGAAATCAAGTTTAACAAGCCAGAAAATGCTCAAAATAGGCGGCTATGCAGAAAAACAGCAAATAAACAGAGGAAAAATACTTAAAATCTCAAAAGTGGCTCCTTTCTTCTCTCAGCATTTTCTCCTCTTGGTGGGTGCTTCACCAACAGCCAACAAGCCTGAAAAGACATCAAAACCATGAGGCAACCAGGTTTTAAGAGAGGAAGATGAAGGAGTTTGGAATTGACCCAAAATGGCCAATAAAACTACAGTTTCAAGTCAGTAACCACTCCCACAGGGGCAGGCAGGCTGCTCAATGTTTTTCACTGCCACTGATCAACAGAGAGACTTCCCTTTAGCCCAAGCAAAAAATGGCCTCCAAGAAACTTACAGACAGTTCAAGAACAGCAAGCCTGTAACTGAACTTTTTTAAATCTCAGAAAAGTGGGAAAAAAGCAAGATTTTTTTTTTTTTTCAGAGATAGCAGAGGTTCACAAGTATCAACAAGTTATAACAGTGCAGTAAATGACCCCACACAAGAGTGCTAGGCCAAAGACAGATAAAATGCAAGTTTTGAGAAAAAAACTATTTTAAAAATAAGTGCAAACAGGAAATTCAGTAAACAGCTCTAGGTTGTGCTCTAAATACAGTTACTAATGCAGAAATCAAGTTTAACAAGCCAGAAAATGCTCAAAATAGGCGGCTATGCAGAAAAACTTAACAAATAAACAGAGGAAAAATACTTAAAATCTCAAAAGTGGCTCCTTTCTTCTCTCAGCGTTTTCTCCTCTTGGTGGGTGCTTCACCAACAGCCAACAAGCCTGAAAAGACAGCAGTATGAATCTTGGTTCTAGATGATTGTCACTGATTGAGGATTACACACAGTCAATAAATATAGATATCAGAGTTTCATACTTCTTATAGGCCAAAAAAATGCATGTTGATATAAAATGTGCTATTCTATTAATGTTTTAAAGTGAATTAGAGTAATATTTCAAACATGTTCCTGATTTTGAGCCTTTATTCTGCTATTATTGTTGGCTTTGCCCAGAATTCTTGAGCAAAGAAGTTGAGAGTTATAGTACCCAATATTCTGCCGGTATTTATATAATGCCCTGAAATAGAAAACTGTCTTTGAAGATCAGAAGCATCAGCTCTTCTTAAAATCCAAGGTGTACATTATTGGACATTCTGGGCTGCTGATCTCTAGTGCTTACCTTGCTCATGTTTATTATCAGCTTTATCCTAACAGAGTCATATCACAGCTCTATTCTGGTTAAAGAGTGTAATCAGAAAATGAAGACACTTTTTTTCTTCTCATTTTTCTTCAACAAGCAGCACCTTTTGTGGGATCCCCACACAGTCAAGGATGATTAAGTCCTCCCCCAACAGCCACGGGTATTGCAGGTACCTAAAGTTCACTATGATGTTAGTTTTAGAGGACAGAGTGTCCACGAGCAGGATTTAACTAAACAGCATCAGCAGTTTACACAGTGCCACTGACTGCAGCAGTACATGCAGACGTGTACTCAGTAACAGTGTATGATGCAAAATTCCACAGAGACAAAGTGTATGTAGTAACAATGTTCTGAGCAAATGTCCAAAGTATCTTAAATAGAAACCAGATTCTACCCTGCAGCTGAAGTTTTATGACTGTATAAGGCAGTGGTAAAATAAGTAATGGAATTATGAAGCCTGCTACTTGACAAAACACTGTTACTATAACCAGAGATATATTTGAATTTTAAACAAGATATAAATAAGAGTTATTATTATTACTACCGATTTGGTTTATTAAGTACACAGGATTGCTGTACTAATATTTGTTGGTTTGACAAACGTGTTAAATAATTTCAAAATAAGATAACTTGCTGTGGTTAGGGAGCCCACCCAGGACCAGGGGCCCCCCAGTGACCACAGGTTTTGCTGGTGACTGAATCCAGCTATTCTCACAATTCCTTATTGCTGCCCCCCCCAACCACCTAAGATTAAAAAATGTGCACATCTCACAAAATGTTTCCCCCAAATGCTTAATAAATGAATACATCATTTGCAACTGTTCCGTTCAAACCCATTAAAGATATTGCCTTTGGATTAACAATCTTCTCTGCAAGCAAGCTTATGTTGTTGAAGATCTTAATTTAGATAGTCACTCACATGTTATGTTCTTAAAAAAAAATGTACATTTCTAAGTGAAGCTCATAAAAAATGTATTCTATAGAGTATAAAGTTTATGCCTGACTACATCCCTGTGTGTGAGACCGGACTGTAAGGGCAATTACACACCTTTGAAAGTGTTATGGTTGGGTCTTGTGCTACAGTATCACATAGCTCTATCTTTTTTTCTGATTTTGGAGAGTAATCACAGCATTCCATGCACTACATAGAAGATTATACTCATGTCTCTAATTATAACCACTTTATTATGTGTTTGAGACATGTATGCCAAAAAATTCACCTCAGCAGCAAAGCTTGAGAGGTGAATCTTGTCATCCATGTCAAGAACAATTAATAACAGTTTGTGATCGCTCTTCAAGTGAATTCCCTGGTATCCATGTCTCAAACACATAATAATGGGCATAATAATGGGTTAGGGTCTGTGAGACCCAATCATAACCTTTTGTAATGCATGGAGTTTTATCTACTGCATGTACTATCAGTTACAAAAGAAAAACAAACTTATGTGTTACCTGCTTTGAAAGCCAGTAAAGCACTTAATGAGTACTTTCACATAGACAGCAAGTAAGGAAAAAGTCAGGGGCAGTTTTTAAATGCCCTAATTTAAATAAATTACTTACAAACTAATACCAGTAAACTTCACATGACACATGAGAAAAGATATTCAGGGACTGAAGGAACATCCCTTCTGTGACACTGGACTGTAACAGCTCTTAGGGGATATGTAACATCTGTTAGACATATTTGAAAGTGCTGTTATGGTTGGGTGTCTCACTACAATATCATGTAACAGGTTAATTCTTTTTTCCATTTTGGAGTATAATCATGGTGGTCTATATACTACAAAATATTTGCAATCAGCAACACATTCTGAACATTAATTATGAAACTCTTAATATCTAGCATTTCTGACTGACTTACTAGAAAATCAGAAACATTGTGAGGGACAAGGCAAGAAGAATTAGGGCCATTCAGCAAAAATCAGGGACAGGTGAGAGGTGTGGTGCCAGATAAAATTGATGTGGTTTACTGTTGCTGAATAATTGCAGCAATTACAATTCAGACTTATTTTCCAGAAAATTAATACTAATGTAAAGCATGCCCTTCTAGTAAATTTATATTTGAACAAAAGGCACTATTATAAACTGTCCCTGGTTTAGAGCTCTTGTCCATTATTTTTGCTTCTTCTCAAAGTCTTCCCTAATTTTGCAGAATGTGTCTGATTTTGCCCAATGTTAAAGTTTGATTTTTTTTTCTTTTTTTGGTAAACCAATGAAGATTATAATCAGCCAGTAGTACCAGATTTTAGAATGTCATGCTTCTTGCCGAAAGAAAATATTGTTATGTGAATTACAGTAACATTTACAAAATGTCGCTGATTTTGGGACTTTGTTTTAACTTTCTCCAGGATTATTTTTTTATAATTATCTTTATTAAATCATGACTGAAACATTGGTACAGATGCATATACATCCACAGGAAAGGAAACAAACAACATATACTATGCAGCGGTACTTTTCCGTTATCGGGGCAGCACTTCTAATAAGCGCTTTGAGCGCTTGGAATCTTAGCACACTCATCTGATTTTGGTGCTGTTCATGTGAATATATTACATACATCTACATTTTTACTCTGATGTAAGAGATTCTTGAAACAGTATTTAACAAGTACTTTACAATTAGAAGGTGAAAACGGAAAAGTATTTTAAGGAGTTGTCATATCCTAGCTAACCTGTGAACCCTCATTCAAACATCTGTCCAGGGGGAAGCGAAATACTCAACTTCAATCACTGTGAATTACTGAAAAGAGCCAGAGGCTTCCCTAATGTGCTGTCTGGCTTTGATGTGCCTGATGTGCTGGTTTCACTCAACACTTACTGTAACACACACACATGACATGACAGGAAATAAATGTTTTTTTTTAATTTTTTAATTTTTCCTTTGTCAGACAGTTTCCTGCAGTTTTTTCGTGCCTGATGTGTTGTTTTCACAGAGCACTCACTGTAACACACACACATGATATGACAGGAAATAACTTTGTATTTTTTCTTTGTCGGACAGTTTCCTGCAGTGTTTTCTTTCCTGAACAAGCGATCATCGATAATTATGCCACTAGCGAAAAAGCAATAAAAAGTGGCTGTTAATTTAACTCAAAGCAAAAGCTGTAGATGGAATGAAGGAGCGAACACAATTCTTTAGTACTTTTGTTCAAATTTATTCTTTATGAACTTCTTCAGAAAAAAGTTAACCTCTCAAAACACACCTCTTATAAGTTACATCACATGACTTTCATGATACTTTAAATTAAAGGTATAAAATCATACCATGAAAATCTAAAACTGTCTTGTTTTATTTTCCAAACAGCTTAGAATAACAAACCTTCATAAAGACTGTCTAAATGTAAAAATATTATCATATTATTATAATTTAAATGGTATTTTAATGCTAAAAAACACTTACATTCATTCAGACCAGGGGCTCTGTCTGCTACTAAACTGATCTGCCACAATGACTCCTTGCATTCTAAAATTAAATTGGAGTTCCCTATAAAATCCACTTGTTGAACATAATCTATGACTGAAAAAGTGAACTTTTTAAAGTTCACACAGTAAAGAGCATGCCTAGCTAAAGCATTGGTGAAGTCCTTTTTCTTAATAGCAAGTGTGTGCTCATATATTCTATGCGTTAAACATCTCCAATGCTTTAGCTAGGCATGCTATTCACTGTGTACTTTTTCAGTCATAGATTATGTTCAACAAGTGGATTTTATAGGGAACACCAGTTTGATTTTAGAATGCAAGGAGTCATTGTGGCAGATCAGTTTAGTAGCAGACAGAACCACTGGTCTGAATGAATGTATTAATATTAAGTGTTTTTTAGCATTAAAATAACATTCAAACAATAATATGATAATGTTTTTACATATAGGCTTTTTTTATGAAGCTTTGATATTCTAAGCTGTTTGGAAAATAAAACAAGACAGTTTTTTATTTTCATGGTATGATTTTATACCTTTAATTTAAAGTATTATGAAAGTCATGTGATTTGTGATGTAACTTATAAGAGGTGTGTTTTGAGAGGTTAACTTTTTTTCTGAAGAAGTTCATGAAGAATAAATTTGAACAAAAGTACTAAAGAATTGTGTTTGCACCTTCATTCCATCTACAGATTTTGGTTTGAGTTTCATTTTCCAGTTTGTCGTGTGCTTATGTTTGCGCTTTGACTTGTACCAGAGTGGGATGGACTTAGAAGAGAGTACACAGGACACTTTGTTAAACCTCTCAGTACATTTGGTGCCTGAACAGTTTACAGCATTCACCGAACAACTTGCCAGGATAGTTAATGGAGCCATTCAAGATGGTTTTTCGAGATTGTATGGGACCAAGCAGCAGTATCCAGTTGTTTTGGATTAATTTTCACAGTCTCGACCGCCATTGGGAATTACAAACAACAATGAGCAAAGGCATGAGGGTAGTGATACCACTAACACACTTGCCAACAGCAGCAGCAGTCCTAATCTGAACAGAATTGTACAGTTATACGACAGCATTTTGGATTATGTGTTTAAGGAAGTCAACAATCCTTTTTTGGACATCATTTTTGAACCAAATGGTGAAAATGTAAGTACTGTTGTTAATAATAATGTTACAAGTCATTATGAAGATTTTGGCAGTTGCAGGAAATACATTTTTGAGCTTGAGAATCTCACAGTTCGCTTTATATCTATGGAACTGGAGATTTTATATCTCAATGAATGTATTAAGCGTAAATGTGTCCCACAGGGTCTAAGACTATTTCCAAACTGTGTGAATTTTGGTGACCCATTTTACATTGAGTTAGTCAAGTTATTCAATGAAACAGCAGTCAATATAATGCGTATGCTTATAACACATTATTTAAAAGAGATTGACACAGTCAAAGAAAATATGGCAAATTTAGACAACAAAATTAAGGGACATTGTTGTTTCAATGTACTTTCTGATTTATATAGTAGTATTGGGAACAAAGCTGATGGGCACAGAGCCTCCATAGTCACAAGGAAGCAGTCTAAACTGCGGAGGGATCTTTTGGCCTATGCCAAAAAAGAGGCGTACCCTTTGCAACGTTGGCGGGCCTTTCAGGAGAAGACTATCAATACCAATGCAACTAATGACAACAATGTCACACATGGTGAGGTGAATGATAATGGAAGTGGAAACAACAATAGTATGACCGCTAATAATAGCAACAATGCCCCCAATAATAGTAATAATAATAACGGTAACACACTTCAGCAAGTTTCAGTGGGGTCTGACAATAATAATTCAACATTTACTAAAGTGGTTTCACCTACAAACAATCCCTTTAGATCAGGTCCTTTTTTGGTGGACCAAGGGGGCAACCAACATACTCCCAGGTGGTCAAACCAGGTTCAGAACAAGACAAAAATGAGGGGAAGAAACAACAACAGAAAGAAAAACTAAAAGTTTCAGACTTTGAAAAACTAAAAGTTTCAGACTTTGAAAAGCTAAACGTTTCAGACTTTGTAATTCACATTTTGAATTTGTCAAACAGTGTTTTATCTAATGATGTGATTTCAGTCTTGAAAAAAGTTTTTTTTCCTATATACCAAGTAGTTCTGTTAATATCACCAGACTGTTAGTTGATTTCAAACTTGTTTTGAGAAAATTGAGCCTTCGTTACCTACTGCATGATTTAAATGTAGACAGATAAGATGTTTGTAACAAATTTAAAAAGGACAGTACATACAACCCCCCTTGTGCAACACCTTGCAAGTGTTTGGTGACCTGTGTGAACTGGACATGAGAAATATTGTAAAGGGCACCCACATGCATAACCTTACTGTGGAAGAACATCAGGCACTGTGTATTGTAAGTAAAAATAAAGACATTAGAGTAATGAGAGCTGACAAGGGTGGTATGATGGTGATTATGTGTACTGAAGATTATGTTAAAACATTGAAGATCTTGGTAAATGATACAGCTTATTCTGTTGTAGATAAGAATGTAATTAACAAGAGGTTTTTGAGAATAAACACCTTTTCGACATGTTTTGCCAGGGTAGTTTAGATCATGACACATATGAATATTTGTTAGTGGAACATCCCAGTATGGGACGTTTTTTGGGATACCCAACATACACATATCAGAAACAAATCCGCCCTTTAGGTCCATTATTTCAGCCAAGAGAAACAAGACAGAAAACATTTCTTTATGGCTGAATTATATACTTATCCCTATAGTGCAAAAAGCGAAGTCATACCTTAGGGAATTCTGGCACCTTTTGGAAATTTTGAGGGACATTAACCTCACCCATCATGATTTTTATTTTGCGTCTCTAGACATTAAATCACTGTATATGTGTATCAACCAAGATGCTGGTATAGAATATCTGAGAGATGACCTTAATGGGTACACTGACTTTACACACAGTAAAATAGAGACGATTTGCAGACTTATGGGTATAGTTCTTGACAATATTTTTTTTTGAGTTCAACCAAAGATATTACAAGCAGAGCTCAGATGTGGCTATGGGGACAAGGGTGGACCCATCTTTTGCCAACCTTGTAATGGCCATGTGGGAGGAGAGATATTTGTATGTACATCCACAAAGGTCCCACATTATTTTATATCAAAGATTTATTGGCAATTTGATATTTCTGTGGACTGGTGATGAGGGTGAATTTGAGTCCTTTGTTAGGGACTTAAATCACACCACAGACTTTTTGGAATTTTCTGTGGGAAATTTTGGTAGGACCATTAATTTTTTGGATATACATTTGGCTTTTGATACGTCCAGTAACACTTTCATGAGTAAGATTTATAGGAAAGATGTTTTTGTCAACCAATATTTGCACAGAGATAGCTTACACCCTAGGCATATGAAGAAAGGGGTGATTAAGGGGCAATTTATGACACTTTTTTTCAAGAGGCCATCATGTTGACACATTTTTTTGAACAAAGAGGGTATGATCAGGCTTGGCTAACCAAAATACACAAGGAAGTGTTTATTCTGAGAGAAAATGCTGCCAAACCCATCACTGGGGGTTTGGTGATGTAAGTAACAACAGGAAAAAGGACAACACAGTGTTTATTATTTCTTTCCCCATTGTCAATGAGATGGGTGTTATCAAACACATAATTAAGGACAAAGGACAATTGGAAGGTTTTGATGGGGAATAGGGAACTCATACAGGTAGTAGGTGCAGAACCCAAGTTCACCTGTAAGAAAATTAAGAACATCAAAAACATTTTGGAAAATGGTGGGTGGGGGGCACACTTCATCACTTAGTGATTTGAACAGTGTTTGTGGTACTTTCTCCAGTAGGAAGTGTAAACAATGTAAATATATAAGCAATACATCTAGTACATTTATTACACATCTTAAAAGGACTATTTGTGTCCACAGACGGTTCACCTGTGACAGTACAAATATAGTTTATGTGGCAGTATGTGACTCTTGCCCTAGTTACTACATAGGAAAAAAACATTAGATGTTTAAAGCGTAGAATATATGAGCACATACTTGCTATTAAGAAAAATGACTTCACCAATGCTTTAGCTAGGCATGCTATTCACTGTGTGAACTTTAAAAAGTTCACTTTTTCAGTCATAGATTATGTTCAACAAGTGGATTTTATAGGGAACACCAATTTGATTTTAGAATGCAAGGAGTCATTGTGGCAGATCAGTTTAGTAGCAGACAGCACCACTGGTCTGAACGAATGTATTAATATAAAGTGTTTTTAGCATTAAAATAACATTCAAATTATAATAATATGATAATGTTTTTACATTTAGACATTTTTTATGAAGCTTTGATATTCTAAGCTGTTTGGAAAATAAAATAAGACAGTTTTTTATTTTCATGGTATGATTTTATACCTTTAATTTAAAACATCATGAAATTCATGTGATGTGTGATGTAACTTATAAGAGGTGTGTTTTGAGAGGTTAACTTTTTTCTGAAGAAGTTCACGAAGAATAAATTTGAACGAAAGTACTAAAGAATTGTGTTCACTCCTTCATTCCATCTACAGCTTTTGGTTTGAGTTTCATTTTCCAGATTGTTGTGTGCTTATAAGTTTTTGGCTGTTAATTTAGTTACTGTTTCCCCTGTACTTCTCCCACACAATGTTGTGCATCCCCATTGGGTTGGAGGGATCTAGTAACAGTCTTCAGTTGGTGTGTCCTTCATTCTATTCACAACTGTTTTAATAAATATTCCTTAGAACAAGGTGCAGTTAGTTTGGGGAACGGTAGCAACACAGCAAAAAAAAAAAAAAAAAAAATTACAGCATGATATAAAGTCCAAATCACAACAGTAATTGCAAGCACTTGCCAAGATTCCAAGTGCTCAAACCACGCATTTGAAGTATTGCCCCGATAACAGAAAAGTACCCTATGTAGCTACATATTGCATTTTTAACAATTATTCACACCATCATTTCATAAATTTCTCAGTTCCTGCCTTTCTTTAAACCTTATTCTTCCTCCTGAGCATTATTCTGCCTGTATTTCCCACATATTCCATTTATTTCTACGTAATTTGCTCTTTCCCTTTTTAAAGATCCTCCCTCCAGTTCTTTTGTCTCCTTTATGGTTATAGTTAGTTTAGATTTTGATTTCCATTTTCTAGTAACTGCTTTTTTAGCAACCATTTTGGCCTTAATAAGGCTTTACTATGTCTAGGCACTTCAGAGCTTATGTCCCAGCTGAAAATAATCATTTCTTTAGTTACAGTGATTTGTCCCCCAACGTTTTTGACAAAATAAATCTTGAGCTAAGAAACTGAAAAAAATATGGTATTGAGATGAGTAGTTCAGAGCTTTGACAATACCTTTACAGGTACAAGCATTCACCTACTGTAGTTGTGCATTTATGCTGAAATACCTATGTAATACAAACATTTTCATCTGCATTGGGACAGGCAGTGTGACATACCTGCTGGACCATGCCATGCCTTCACAAAAATAAAACATGGTCAGGTATAAGCTACCAAGATACTTTCTCATAAATTCACTCATTACCCTGATAAGTGGAAAAGCAATAAGTCTTTTGCAAATGGATTGCTCCATACAGTAGAAAAAATGTATGAGGTTCCTCAATGTTGCTGTGAGTTTTAATGATTTCTTAAGCTTCAGTCTGGTGATCACGTTCATCACCTAGCAACACACTGAAGTACTAACAATCTGGTTAATACCAGAGCAATAGATAAATATGACAATATCCCTTACATTATGCAGCATACAGGAGTCTCCAAAGTTGATGGGTCAGCTGCATTCTTTAACTATGGTGAGATTCCCTGTTCTTGGGTGACACTGAAAATAAAACACAGTTGGATGTCATTTTTTTCACACTGGTGGTGCATACCATTTATTGACTTTCATGAGTTATTTAGAGATAGATAAAAGGAATTCCATAAGATAGCATTTAGAATTTGATCTGAGGGCATAGCTTTAGCAGAGGATAATGCAAGCACTGCATGTCTACAGAGGTGTTGATTATGAGGCAGGGGAAAACAACAATCACAACTTATGTAGTTCATATAGACCTATTTCACTTCTTAATAATGACTATAAAATTCTTATGTCTATTCTGGTCAATAGGATCAAAAAATCTCTAAATAAAGTCATTAACAAAGATCAAATGGGTTAGAATTCTTTGCATGTTATCATGGGTATGTCTATTATGAATTATGAATGTGAAAAGTTAGAATTAACTCTATCCACAAATTACAATAATATCCTGAATACCCTTAAGTCACTAATGGGAAAATGGAATAAATTGTATCTAACATTTGAAGATAGAGTGAAGCTAATAAAGATGGTCTTTCTTCCAAAGGTAAATTACATTGCACTAGCTATCCCTATAATTCCTAATAAAAACATTTTAAAATAATTAAATAACATTTTATAAACTTCCTTTGGTACCCAAAAAAAAAAAACAGGATAGCTTTTCTAAATCATATTAGGTCTTGGGAAATGGAAGGGATAAACTTCCCTGATCTAGAATCTTATACTAAAGCTTCCATTTTCAAAACAGTGATAAATTGGGTAGATCCAAAAATGTCTTCCACATGGAAAACATTACATACTGTTATTTTCCAAGAAGAAAGTTAAATTAGCAAAAAATTTACAACTGATTGAACAGAATAATAAACTCTGGTATATTATTTGTATTAACTTGCAATACAATTCTACTAAACCTACCAATCTAAATTATATAAATTACATCTACAACACTTTCTGAAGCTTTATAAACAATAACATTGACATTAAATTATGGCTTCAGTTATTAACTCCCTTTAAAATTACAAAAAAACTTTTTCAATAACATTCCCATAGATACTCTTAACTCATGGAAAGGAAACAATTTCACTTGTTGGTACCAATGTATGGAAAATATGACAGTCATGGATGTAAACCAGTTAATCAGCACATTTAATTTATCGAATACTGACTGGTTAGCTTTTAATAGCCTAATACCTTATGCACAAGATCTGTGTAGAGCAATAAACAACTCTTCATTTAAATCCATGCCTAAATTTATATTTTGCTTATATGAAATAATATATAGAGACTTTAACTGGACAAATTTAACTTCAGAGCTATATAAAATTATCATTAATTATAAAATAAAATCTAACCAGAAATTCTGGAAGTTTATCACTAAAGATTATCCATTATTGTTATTAAATGAGACCAAAATAGATGTTTTATATTATATTAAGTTAACTTCAAATATACAAAGTTGGAAAATCTTTGCATGGAAGTTTCTACATAGAGCCTTTTATACTCCCAACAAAATAGATAGATTTATGAATTCTAATGAAATACTATGTTGGAGGTGCTCTCTAAAATGCAATGCTGATTGGTCTCATATTATGTATGAATGCTCCCATATAAAGAAATTCTGGGAAGATATTGGTGAATTTTTGCAAGACATTTTTACTGATTCTTTCACTTTGTCAAAGTCCTTAATTCTCCTAAATATAAATGAAACCACTGTCATGAAAAGGAAAGACCTTTATCTTCTTTGGACTACAATGGCAATTTTAAAAAAATGTATCACAAGAAAATGGAACTTCCCCATCATTCCATCACTTGATGATTTTCATATGCCACAGTGGTACGGCGGTAGCATTGTTACCTCACAGCAAGAGGTTCTCCCGTTCGATTCTCAGCTTGGCTTGGGAGGGCCTTCTGTGTGGAGTCTGCATGTCCTCCCTGTGGTTGGGTAGCATTTGAAAGCCATGCGTGCGTAAATGGGTGTGCCTTCGATGAATGTTGGGCATCTAGCTGGCACCTCGGCATTTCGTAAAAATCTACTGCCAATCATTAGCGGACAGGAGTTCCATTGTGGCGACCCCTTACCGGGAAAAAGCCAAAAGACAAACATTGAAGGAGGTAGCACTGTTGGAAATCAAAGTCAAGGAAATGAGAATATTTCCTAGGAAATGGATCAATAATCCTTGGAAGAAAGTTCTCTCCCTAATTGAGACACTTAAAATGGTTACAACTTTACCTTCATAAGAAGAGAGAAAGTAAGAAGTCAACATTTAATTTTTTGTTTTAATCTTTGTTTAAAAATGTGTAATATTTGTCTGTGTAAATTATGCTTGTACTCCTTTTGTCTTCATTTGTTTTGAAGCCATTGTACATTCTGTAAACAGTTAATTCAATTTATTCTTATTTGATCTGTAAAATTTATTAATTATTGTTTTTAAAAAAATTGAATAAAATTACTTGATCAAAAAAAAAGAGATGTTGATTATGACCTAGCATTTATTTTCAGCTGCCTACAGGTTTACAGCAAAACCCCATAAACTGTTTCAGTTGAAACATTCTGTTTTATGGTACCAGAATCCTTACGTTGGAGTTATTAGAATTAAACAATGTGACACACCTAGAGGAAAGCTAAACATCATATCTTCATGAACTTTATTATTAGAACTCTTTTCCACTGTAAAACAATGGCTGACTGACACTCTACAATATTTGCACCCATTTGTGTTCAGAGGTTAAGATGCTATTCCTCCACAGACATGGAGCAGTAATCATCATCATCATCAACATCATCAGCTCCTTTTTTTCCTATTTTCTACATGGGGTCTGGGGAGCTGCATCACCTGTCACCATCTCTTTCAATCCAATGCTACTTTCTCACCTTCTTCACCAGTCATACCTGACTGTCTTAGGCCTTTTCTTAAACAATCTATCCATCTCTTTGCTGAACACCATCATTTCTTCTTGATTTGTTCCTATCAGTACCAGAGTTTCTTCACCAGGTTGTCTCCTGCTTTCCTGCACACATGCTCAAAGCACATTGACCTCCTCTGCAACTGGAACTATTAAAGCTTATGTTCTGATGTCATTTCATCTGTCCTACATTGTGCTTCCAACCACCCTTCTGAGGCACTTCTTCTCCAACACATGTATCTTCCACAACTGCTCTGCCTTCACTGCCCAGGTTTATATATCATACAATAGTACTGCTTATACCATTGTTTTGTACACCTTACCTTTTCAGCTTCTTTGGCACTCTTCTGTCATACACTACCCCTGACACTCTGTGCCACTGGGCTGCAGCTCCTCTGATTCTAGCTTTGACCTCATCATTCAGACTTCCCTTCTCCTCAATCACCCCTCCCAGATAGTTGAAGCTGTTAACATAGTCCACTATTTCCTTCTATCTCAATTCTCTTCTTTTGATTTTCCCATTTACTGCCATTACAACTGCCTTTTCCGTACTCATTTTCAGTTGCGCATTCCATTCCATTATCATTTGTTAAAGTTCTTGCTCAGATTCTGCCAGTAATGCCATGTTGACTGTATACAGCAACTGTGCTGATCTGTCCACACTGACCTGTTTGCTAATGTAGTCCATCACCAATATGAAAAGCTCAGAGTTGAACCCTGATACACATTCACTCTCACTGGGATACCTTCTGTGAATCTGAACACAGTTCATACTTGTGTCATTGGGGTCCTTTTATATAGACTGCACTAATTTAACCAATATTTCTGGAACTTTGAATTATTGCAGATTGCCCAAGTCCGCTCTCTTAGGACATTGTTATATGCTTTCTCCAAGTCTAGAAATGCCCAGTTGGACTAATTTGTCATTTATAGCTTCTTGTAAAATATCTGTCCTACTGCCATCAAGTTGGTTGTGCTATATCCTGATCTGAATCTGAACTACTCATTTCACATATTAGATTCAACTACCCTGTGTATTTGTTTATCTATCACTCTCTCTCCAGAACTTTCATTCAGTGTGACAGAAGTTTGATACCACTGTACTAACCAAAGTTGTGAATGTTCCCTTTGTGCTTACACATTGGAATTACAATGCTTATTCTCTGATCTTGTGGCATATGCCTTTCTCTCCATATACTGCTATGAGTACCCACTTTTGATTATATCTGCTGTGACCTCATCCAAGCCTGCTGCTTTTTCTGACTTATTTTTCCTTAGTGCTGTTCTTACTTCTTCTATGGTGGGTCCTTCATCCTCATTTTTCACTGGTAGCTGCTGGGGCAGTACAGCTTATGTGTGGTTTTCTTAATTCAGAAGCTGATGGAAGTACTTATTTAATTTGCCTTTGACGTCCTCTGGACTGGTGAGCAGACTGTTGCTGGCATCTCTTAAGAATGTTGTCTGATGACTATCTTCTTTATCTTTCTGTCTATGACTTGCAACCTGATAATTTCTTTGTGCCATCTGATGAGTCACTTCATATAAGCTGGGCCAGTAGAGTGCCTCTGATTTCTTGCTTTTTTGCAACTGCTGTTTTAGCCCCTTTGCTAGCCAACCAGTATTCCTTCTTGGTCTGTCCCATCTTTTATATTTCCCTCTTTTTTTCTGCATTCCTTCTTTCTTTTGATGAATTCCTGGACTTCTGCATTCCACCACCAGATTTCTTTATGTACATTATTTCCATACCATGCTCAGCCACATATCTGTTATATAGTCCTCACACATGCTGTTTTGAGACTGCCATTCTTCTTCTTCAACTCCAGATAGTCCCCTTCTTTCTGAGGTGCTACAACCCTGAGTATTTCCTTAAAAATGTGTGCTTTCACTCTATTCAACTTCCAGGTCTTCAGCCTAGTCTCTGTTGAACTTAGAGCCTTCTCTGACCAGTGCTTGCAGTTGATTGTGGCAACCAGTGTTTTATACTGTGAGCTGACTGTTTCACTGGGGATGATTTTGAAATCACCAATTCTATCCCTATGCCCTTTCTTTACTAGAAGGAAATCCACCTGAGTTATATGTTGGCCACTCTCTTGTATGTGATCTTGTGACTGTCTCTGTTGCCATGTGTTGCCCACCATCAAGTGATTTGCCAGACAGAAGTCTAAAATGGCCTCTCTTTCTGTATTCATGTTGCCCTTCCATGTAGACCCAGCCAGTCCTCATATCCTATTCCATCTGTCCTGATATGTGTATTTAGGTTCCCCATTATCAACATCTACTCATGTTGTTCTGCTTTATCAAGTAGGTCCTGCAACTGCTGCCTGGGTTTACTTTTTTCCTTGCTATTACAACCCTGCTGTGGGGCACAGGCTAAGAGTATGAATTAGTGCTCTATAATTGCAATAGAGTCTGATTGCTATGAGTCTGTCACTAATTGTGATTACATACTTCACTGTCTTCTGAAGCGTTCCCCTCACCACACTTCCCAAACCAGTTCTAGTCAATCCTTCCCTGAGTGGTACCCTGAGTAGTAGACTCTGTATTCCAGGCCAAGCAGCTTTGCTGCACTACCCTTCTGTCTTTTCTACTGGATACAGACGGTGTCCATCCTTTTCCTTACCATGATGTCATCCACTTCCAAGGTGCATCCTGTCAGTGAAGCTACAATGAGTGTAGCAATTCACAGGTCTTGATGGAAGTACTCCTTCAGTATAGGCTGATTAGTTTTATGTTCAGCTTCTGCTTAACAGTGGTATACCAAGTAACCCAGTCTATACAAATGGCCACCATTCAGCCTGTAGCTTATTGACACCGGGTTGCTGCTGGGCTTTACAGCTGGCACACACACTGGCTAATAGGGGCATGTAGACCATTCCAATAATAGCTGTAGTCCCTCTCATATGTCGTAGTAGGCCAAATCCACAACACACTTATCACTGTCAAATAATCATGCCTATTTTGATTGACATAAGTGAATGTGATCTAATCACTTACAGCCAGTTTGTACACTGTCAAGTGGCTAGCCCTGCCATGGTAAGCAGTCTTTGATCTGTGTTCTCCTTGCTACAGGATACTGTGCACCACAGTTAATGCCCAAAGCTGTTGGTCTATACAACTCATCCCCCAGTAAGTACCATCTAGACTCTTAGGTGAATTTGAGGGGGAAACACCCACCATGTTTTTGGAAGTGAGGTCATAGGATATTTAACACTCTTAAAGAAACCATATTTATTTTATTTTACATTTGTTTATCGGAAGAGTCTGACTGGACACATGTCCTTTTTCAGTGGAGGCATGGGGAGAAAAGCTCCAGATACAGGTATATTGTAAATGTATGAGTGTATGTATATATATATATATATATATATATATATATATATATATATATATATATATATATATATATATATATATATATATAGACAGTACCAGTTACAGACATTTCAGCAGTTTACAAACATTCAAGATACCATATTAATGGCAAATAATAATTACAAACTGTTAAAGCATACAGTTTTTTACATGGAAGAAGTCCATTATACATCATAATGCTACAAATGCAATTGAAATGATAAAAGAAGTTTATTAACACACAGATGTAGTTGCTACTTGCTGTTAGTTTAAAATAAAATAAAGGGCAGTAGATTGTATGGGAGCTTGGGATATCTTATCCAGAGGAGTTAGACGAGCATAGCCAGGTGTCCACTAGGTGTGACATGAGGAGCTTTTTAAATTGTGAGATAGAGCTGTTAGAAGTTATTTAGGGTTTGCAGCTTATTTCATCTTTTAGGAATATAGTTTGAGAAGATAGATTTTCCAGCTAGGTTACTGGCTTTGGTGGTATCTAGAAGGTGTTAGTTCCTGGAGCAAAGAGATCAAGCTGTGGTGTGTGGTTGAATGAGATTATAGAGAGAAGGGGGGGTTATCGGGTTGGCAGAGAATTTTGTGGGCAAAGGTTAGTTGATTGAAGTGTAGAAGCTGGGGGAGTTCAAGCCAATTTAGTTGTTTAAGTGATATATAGTGATGTGAGCTATGTGAGGCATCAGTGGCAAATCTTTCTGTTTTATTATAGCAAGATTCCAGTTGGATTAGGCCTGTTTTGTAGAGATTGGCTAATACTGGGGAGGCATAGAGGACAGTTAATAGGATGTGTGTGCGGGCTATGGTAGTTTTTGTGTTTGTATAAAATGTTTATTTCTATACAGGAGTCCTATTTTCTTGTGAACCTTTTTCATAATTTTGGCTATGTGAATATTGAATTTCAAGTTATTGTCAACTTCGACCTCAAGCAGTTTAGTGTGAATGATTGGGGTGATCATAGTTTTGTTCCTGGACAAGATATTAAAGACTGGGAAGATAAGAGGAATCTAGTTGGGATGAAAAGAAGGAGCTTAGTTTTGTTGGGATTTAGAATGAGCTGGGAGTTGGTGAGCCACGTCAGACATAATGGAATTTTGGGTTTTGGTTTGGAGGTCTTGCAGTATGGGGGCTGCACGTATTAGAGTGACATCATCAGCATATTGTACTACAGAGGCATGTGGTGTGGAGGTGCTGAGCTGGTTAGTGAATAGAGAGAATAATAGCAGTCCAAGAAATGAGCCTTGTGGAACCCCTGTGGTGACTGGAAGAAAAGGGAAAAGTTGGTGTTTCCATTGGACGGCTTGCAGTCATCCTGCTAGGTAGCTCTGGGACCATGTGATAGTGGAATGGCTGAGGGTCATGGTGGAGAGAATATTGATGAGTTTATTGTGATTTACCATGTCAAAGGCTATGGATAACTCTAAACATATGGCTGATACAAATTCTCCATTGTTTCTGTGGTGGTTAACTGTGTTAGTGAAGGTCAGTAGTGCTTTGGTTGTGCTTTGAGAGATGGAAACTGTGTTGGGTGGAAGGTTATCAGCAGCTAGGGTCATTGGTTTACATTTTTGAAGTAGTTTTTTTTTTTTTATATAGATTTAACAGATACTGGGTGTAAGTTAAAGTGGGAGGTGGAGTCTTGGGAGCTGTGCTGTTCTGGAAAGTAAAATGGGTAGGGTTGCTGACAGTCCTTTGATATTTTGCTAGGGATTAGATAATTTCTGTGAAGAATTTATTGAACTGGATTGCTATATTATCAGACTTGGTTGTTGTTGGAGCAGGGGTAGTGGATTTACCTGGACGAAGTATGTTATTAACTGCTGCCCAGAAGTTTTGAGGGTTTTTTGTATGTTTATTTTGGATGTTTGGGTAGTAGTTGATTTTGTCTAATTCTACTAATTCTTTAGTTTTATTCTGAAGTTCTGGATATGTTTGCTTAGTTGTCTGTGATATTTTTGACATTGTTGCCAGGCTTTGTCTCTAGTCTTGAGTAGGGATCTACATTTTTTAGTTAGCCAGGGTGCATACTTGGATTTTGCTCTGATAGTTCTAGGGGGTGTGTGGAAGTTTAGTATGCCTAAGAATGTGTTTAATGAGTTTACTGTGTCATCTAGAGGTAAGTGAGGGATTCACAGTTACAACTATTTAGAGCAGTGATGAAACTATTTTAAGTTGAATTTTTTTTTGTTTCTGATTAAGCAGAAGGTGGGATGGATGACTTGGTGAGTCCTGGTCCTAAGAAGAAAGGTTAGCTGATGGTCACTTAGACTGTTTGGCAGACAGCCTGATTGGGATGCCTGAGACGGGTTGCTAACCAAAATCCAGGCAGAGATTGACTGTTGTTTGTAAGATTTATTATTCCTTTTAGGGAAGGTGATGAGTTGAGTAAACCCATGGAAGTTTATAGGGGAACATGGATTTTCTGAGGAGCAGTTAAGCCAATCAATATTGAAGTCACCCATCAGGATTGTTTCTTGTGGGAGGGAATTGAAAATCTAGATTATTATGTTTTCCAGAGTGGGGATATTGTTTCCTGATGGGATATAACTGCCAATGACATTAATGTGTTTTTTGGAATAAATTTTTAATTTGGCAAAGATAAGTTCAGCGTTGTGAAAGTCGGGAATGTTTATGTCTAAGTGGTCTAGAATTAGGGGATTTTTAAATAAAATAGCTACTCCTCTGCCTTTTGATTTCCTGTCTTTTCGTAGAACAGTGTATCCTGGAGCTGTTATTTCATTGATGTTAATGTTGGGCTTTAGCCAAGTTTAGGTTATTATTAATATATCTGGAGAGTATAAAGCAAGTAGGGTATGCAAGTCAGGAACTTTATTAGCAATACTTTTGACATTCATGTTAAGGAGGAGTAAGGGGGTCTTGTTTTTCTGTGTATTTCCTAAGGTGATAGTATTAGAGTTATTAACTATGGTGGGTGTTGGGAGTGGGATCAGGATTAGGGTGTATGTCTCCAGATCAATTTAACTGATTAAGTATGTGTAAGTAGTGTTTAACAAGTTTATCTAGTAGTTTGTCTAGCTTTTGAGAGGTGTGGGAAATGTTTCTTGGAGGATGGATTTTGTGTAGGTGAAAGTGTGTGTGTGTGTTAGAGAAAAAAGATGTGGCTGCAGTATAGTTGAATGGTATGTTTGGGTGTGTATGTGGTGAGGTTTGCCAGGGAGGGGGAATATTGTATTGCAGTAGAGTGTGGTATGAGGATAGGAAGTATAAGAGTAGTAGCATAGAACTAGTGATGGTTTGGAGGAGTGTTATATGTAAGTGAATCTTTTTAAGGTAAAGCGTATTGTGACGGTAGTTTGAATTCATTGTGTAGAGTCAAATAGATATGTTGGGTGAGGGTGACTAAAATGTATGCATAGAGGTTTGTGTGTGTGTAAGGTGGTAGAAAGGATGTATAGAGGTATGTGCGAGTAAGCAGATATAGTTTGCAGTATGGGTGGAGATAGTTAGCGTAAGGCACTGATGTTGTATAGTAGGGGTCATTTTAGTCTATTCAGCTGATTAAGTTAATTAGTAGAAGCTTGGGGTATGATTAGTTTTTACATCGGTGGGTCTATAGGTATAAAAATAATTGAGGAGGGATTGGGTAGAAATATGGCTAGGGTAGGGGAGTGGATTGAGCCCGAAGGGTGAATGGAGCAGGCTGGCTCTGGCCCCTAGAGCAGCTTGGGAAGAAGAAAAACAATTCTTAAGGTAAGTTGTAATAGCTATAGTAAATGAGGAAAGGTAGAGGAGAGAGGATGGAAGGGATAAGTTGTACTTGTCTTAGGAGAAAAAAATGAGAGGTTAAGTTGAAGTTAGTTTAGAGAAAGTACTTATTTTAGTGAAAAAAGGAAGGGTTAAGTTGCAGTCGTATTACAGAAAAAAGTTGCCTTAAGAGAGAGAGGAAACAGGTAATGGGACACAGAGAGAGAGATGCACAGTAAGAGATCTTGTGAGTGAGAGAGTTGTCAAGATTAGAAAAATAATAAAAGAAGAAATAAGAGTATAATAATGTAAGAACATTATTAGGATTCAACAAAAGGCTTTCTAGTATAGTATACTATTTATGGCTACATCAAGAGGATTCCTACTAAATAACAGGAGGTATTGAGAATTAAGTGGAATGGAGGGTGATATTGGGTTGAGAGAGCCTGGGGAAGTGAGGGTTGATGCATAATGCAGCTGTGTAGTCAGAGGCTGAGGGACAGAGACTAAAATTAATAAGACCAATTAGTTATCATGTACATTCACTATTTATGGTCAGATTCCTGGATAATTGGATCATGCTTCCACCGAGTGAGATGGATGTTCCCTGAGGTCATCTTTGCCTTGGGACACTCTGGTATGACTGCGAATGAAGGAGTGGTCAGTTATGGGAATTCTTCCTAACAGGAGTGGAAGAGATTATGTGATGAGTATTATCTCACTGTTAATAGAATCTAGCTGTACACAAAAATATAGTGAAAGGGTAAGTATCTTAGCAAACAGATTAAGGTAGTTACACTTTGTGCTAGACAATTATAGTAACAATATATGAAGTAATTTACATTGCTAGTGCTGCTCAGAAGTGCGGCATCAACATGCCTTACCAGTATCTCATTGAAGAACTTAGAGTACAGCAGTGGACAGTGCAGTCCTGGGCAGTAATATCAGCAGCAACAGAACTTTACAATTATTAACTAATCACTCTATGTATATCATGAAACATTAGTTATTAGTAGCCAAGATTCAACAAAACAAAAATAGAATCACTTGAAGTCAAAGCACTGCAAGGAAGACGGATCTGACACGTCCTATAGTTAAAACAGCATAATGAGGTGGGTATACAATGTAATAATGTGCACTGTTTTAGTGACTTAGGTCTAGGTCCTTTCTGATCAAGTAACTAGCACTGTAGAGTTAAGAACATTTGGTATTACTAAACGGACATTGTGCTTGCTGATATGTTTCTCTGTCTCACTATGTATATACAAGCAAAGAGTACTTTACACTGGTGTAAATACTAACATACAATGCACAAACAATCCATAACTTGCTTACTGCAAAAAATGCTTGCAGATCACAGATAGTAGTTACGGAGCGAGTAAACAAAATTTAGATGTATGCATGCAGTTTGTTGTCCTGATATGCAGGATTTGTAATTGGTAAGTAAAAAACAGAAAATAGCTAAGTTTAGATAGCAGATTTCAGCTATGGTTGTATCACTAACAGGAGCCCTTTACACTGCTACAAATTACCAACAAATGATGCACAAAGAAAACCAATTGCTCTTCTGCTGCAAAAGTTCTCACAGTTAACAGTAATGGAGCAGGTAAACAAGATATAGTTTATATTCAAACAACAGCAAACAAGATGTATATATATAAACAACAAAGACTATCAGTGAGTCCCAGCTCTACCTTCCAATAAAATTTATTTCGTTGAACAGTTCCTTCTCTAGCGCCTCGGCCAACAGCCTTTACAGAGTAAAACCAAGTAATACCAGAGTAAAAGATATAGTTTATGTTTATAGTTTGTGCTCCGATGTAATTGGTAATTGAAAAACAAAATGGCTAAAATTTTATTTAGAAGGTTTCAGCTAAATCACTCCTGGATTGCTAACAGGAGCTCTTTACACTGCTAAAAATTACCAATAAACAATGCACAAAGAACCAATAGCTTCGCTACTGCAAAGATGCACACAATTAACAGTAATGGAGCAGGTATACAAGAATGCATGGCTATACCCTGGTTTAAATGATAGGGAAAACTTTAAAGTTGTTCTTAGAAGGAAGGGGTTAAGGCATTAAGTGTTTGCGTCACATGTTATTGTTAAGTATTTAAATAAGTTTATTCATTATACAACTTGGTCTGAAGAAGTTACATGAAGGAAATGAAAGCACTTACCAGTTGGATTTTTATGTAATAGTCATTTTGTGTTTTTAGCCATTCATTTTTTATTTTGCCTTTTTACAGGTATTTTCATTTGTTCGTTTGGAAGTTTCATGAGGTATTAGTTTAACTTTGTCTAGCTCCTATGTTATTGCTGAAGGACACTTATGGTTTATAATAGTTAAGACTAAGAAGACTAACTCCTTCCCAAACACTAAAGAATAGAGTGAATGAGGTTTTAACCCCCTTTTTTGCAAGACTACTAGTTTGTATCTAAATTGCTGTATACAGAAAATGTTATACTATGTAGTGAAATGCTTGCAGTTACCATAACCTAAAATACCTATCCTGTTTAATGAAGAGATATGTCAGGCCAATAATATACGCTTTGATATTATACGGTATATATCCCTTTTACAGAATAATTAAAATACAGGTAAAATGCTATTTTTCCTCCTGCACAGCTGGAGTCAAGAGATGAATTGAACTGCTGCTGGTTGGAGTTCTGGAAATTTACTTTTCTTCTTTGGTGGCTGTATGTGGAGATCTGGTGGTGCTCTGACTCATTTTGATCTTTAGAGCTATTTTTAATAGGGTAGATATAAATATAGCTGACAATTTCCTGAAATGAAAGACTGATAAGAATAGGGTAGTTGCTGGGAGATTGACAGATAACCATTATGTATATATGAATGCATGTAAGCATCGGCATGTCCAGTATTTGATATGTGAGGAACTGGGAATTCACACCTAAACTATAAAACTGGCTATAGGTGATGTATTACCTTTTTTTGTGTATGGGGATAATTAATCATATTAAACATAGAAAAAATATACCGGGGGATTCAATGAACTCCATTTAGGCTTCACGCAGAGCCTACATGGAATTTACGTGTCAGGGCAATGGTGAAAGACAATGCGCATTCCGTATTAATGAGGTATGGGGTGCCTCAGCTAAGTTTTCCAGCTCGCAACAGTATTGCTGGCTGTGAAATCATGTAAGTGAACATGGATAGCGATTCCATGTAAAGAATAGCACCTATGGAGGGGTGGATTTGCGCTGAATGCCACAGTGATCACCAGGGTTTTGCAAATAGCTGCCATTCTGTTAGTGCAACACATCCACACAGAGGCCAACTTAATGACAGGACAAATAACCAGTAATAGGGACATATTTGACATAGATGTCACATAGGAATGCATTAGAATGTAACACTCTCCACCTCTTAGAGTGAGAAATGTGGACAAGCCATAAAAATGGGGGGACAAAGGGCCAGAAATAGGGACAGATGTTTAATATTGCACTTCCAAACTTGGGAAGTTGATAGTTCATGCTAATGTGCAACCTATGTATTCTATCTGAAAAATATGAAGTTTGAAACTCAAATGTCAGTCATCAGTTTCTGACTGCACTCTGTAATGACATGCCAATGATTTGCCAGGAAAAAAATGTTATGAAGAAAAGAAAACAAATATGAGACAAAAATTGCACATTCTGCACAGATCTGGACAGTTGAGAGGTATGCAGTCAAATCAATCCAGAGATCATCCCAATGATATCAGAAAGACACATATATGATGAGGGAAAAAAAGGACATCCTGGGAATATCTGGACAGTTGAGAGGTATGAATGTGATGTATTGTATATGGTCCAAACACATTACAGGATAGTGTACCTACAGTGCAGATTATTGTCATATCTCATTCCTGGCATACTGTACTGAAGCTGTGTTAATGATCTGTAACAGGAGATGGGTCTGCCATGTAAAATGATCACTCGAGAAGTGTGTATATTGAATAGGAACACACAGATAAATTGTAGGAATGAACACAGGGAAAGAGTACAGGTGAAAACCGCATCTACAGCAGAGGAGGGCATGTTAATGGAGAATAGTTGTAGCAGCAACACCAAGCACATATCTGTATGGTACAGTACGAACTGTACAGTGAAAATGTGTTGTCTGTAACTGTCACAGAGGTGACGTAACAATGGGGATGATGTGTGTGTAAGCATCCTTACATGAATAATGCAGAGGACATCTATCAGGGATCTGACATACAACTGGGGTAGGGTGCATATTAGGAAGCTGTGTACTGTGTATTTTTTCTAGCTAGTTTCACTGTGTGTGAGGTATTAACTGGAAATTGTCCACTCTTATTAAGCATCTGTTGGGTTGTTTGTTTATGATAACTTGTTGCAGTTAAACTCTTTTTTCTAGTGGCTCCTTTAGCTGTTTAAAACGTTCATTTAAAGGCTCACTGCTGCTTTTCAGCTGGGAGTAACATTTCTGCAGTTTGTTCTAAGTAGTGGGGATATTTGTAGCATTTCCATAATCAGGCTTGTATTTGGGCCTAGTGTTTGTGGAGGCTGTGTGTCTGAGCACATAATTCAGGGACATCTTGTTTTAGCCAAAGCCATCAGGCATTTCAGTGAGAGAGAATTGTTTGAGGTCATTGGCTGACTGAGGTCTCCTGGACTACAGCTTAGACTAAGCACCTCATTGGTTCTTTTGAGATTTCTTTCTTAAAAGCTGTCTCAGGTTTCAACTTTCTGTTACCTAAGAAGCTCAGTTGTGAGTGTTCAGCCATTTTACAGTGAGCTGATCGAAGGAAGAACACTCAGCAAACTCGGAGCTATAATATATAACATTAAGTATCCTGTTTTTGTTTATTTTGTTCTTTATTTCTTTGTTGTTTATAGCACTTTGTGTACTGTGTATTATTTCTAGCTAGTTTCACTGTGTGTGAGGTATTAACTGGAAATTGTCCACTCTTATTAAGCATCTGTTGGGTTGTTTGTTTATGATAACTTGTTGCAGTTAAACTCTTTTTTCTAGTGGCTCCTTTAGCTGTTTAAAACTTTCATTTAAAGGCTCACTGCTGCTTTTCAGCTGGGAGTAACATTTCTGCTATTTGTTTCCCACCCTCACTCCCTGTTGGTATAGTGTTTTTATAGTTGGTGGTTTTGCAGTTGCCCGCCCCTAGTGTAAATTTGATCTGGGACCCTCCTCCCAGTCTAGTGTCATTACCTCATTCTACCCAGTACAGGGAGAGCATTTGAGAAGGCCAATCAGCTTAGTTTCTGCTACTCCTTTCTCTCTTTCCAAAAAAAAAAAAAAAAAAAAAAAAATTAATCTGCTTTTACTGTATTTGTGTTTTTTCCTACATTATTTTGCTTTTGCGTCATCTTAAAAGTACTCAATTGTATTTATTACTGCTTGGTGTAACTCATTGTAAGCCTTTTAGTTTAAGCACCTGGGCTTCAGACCAGTTTTACATTAGGAAGGTTTGTGGTCTGCACTGTAGTGGCAAAACAGGTAGCTTACATCCTTCTAAGTTGGGAACTGCTGATTGAGGGCTCAGTGTCTGTTATTCTAAAAGTGTATTAATTCTGGTTTAAGCACTTGGGCTTGAGGCCAGTTATTTTACATTAAGAGGGTTCATGTTCTGCACTCTTGTGGGAGGAGAGGCTGGACTCTGTCCTTCTGAGCTGGGAATTTCTAGTTAAAGCTTATAGTGCCTATATATTTGAACTGCTTCTTACTGAAACTGGTACACCTCGTTTGCTGTAGCATAGACTAGATCCAGGCCTGCTGAATCTAGCTTTGTTTGTATAACTTGAGCACTAATCCAGGCATTCTTTAAAGTATTCAGTTGTATTTATTACTGCTGGTAGTAACTTGATTAAAGTGTAGCTATCATTTCTAAGTCTTTTGGATTAAGCACTTGGGCTTCAGACCAGTTGTTATACATTAGGAAGGTTTGTGGCCTGCACTGTGGTGGCAGGACAGGTAGCTTACATCCTTCTAAGTTGGGAACTGCTGATTGAGAGCTCAGTGTCTGTTATTCTAAAAGTGTATTAGTTCTGGTTTAAGCACTTGGGCTTCAGGCCAGTTATTTTACGTTAAGAAGGATTGCGGTCTGCACTCTTGTGGGAGGAGAGGCTGGACTCTGCCCTTCTGAGCAGGGAATTTCAGGTTAGAGGCTTATAGTACCTGCATATTCTAACTGTTTCTTACTGAAATTGGTACACCTTGTTTGCTGTAGCATAGACTAGATCCAGGCCTGCTGAATCTAGCTTTATTTGTATGCTTGTTGTTTGTTTATTTCCCTGAAACGCTAATTCCACCTAAAACGTGACCTTTTAGCACTTCTGTGGATCCCTAGTGATATCTGCATTGCTTACTGTACTTATTTCCTTGTTTCACTTGAAAGAAAGTTACTGTTTGTCATTTTTGCATTTAAGTTACCTGTAACGCATTGCATTTAAGTTACCTGGCACTTGCTCACTAAAGCAATTATATAAGTCAGCTCTAAAAAATTAAAAGCACTACACCCTCACAAACTCCCCTTGAGTACCTTGTTCCCCATTGGCCCTTTTTTCAATTATAAAGGAATTCCCAATACTATTCTAGCATGTCCAAAGGTCAGTTGTCAATCTCCTCTCCGGTCCAGCTGGTGAATCTGGAATCTTGAGGCAATGTTACAACTGCCTCATGTACACAGACAACCCTCTCCTCCTCCCAACAAATTCCAACACATGAGAGATGCAACCATATAGCCAAACTGGAGGCTAAGCTCTCTCAACTCAGTCCTGGCGTAACCAGTCAGGAGGAGAAGGAAACCACACTCACTACAATTCCAGTCTCACATAGACCTACCACGACAACAAACCAAACACATAAACACAAAAACATACTGAGGCTCTAAATAAAAATCTGCCTAAGCAGCAGAGACCTCCAAAGCAGACACCCAAGCAACGCTACCCCAAAACAAAACACGTGCAACACATAGCTCACAAAGCCAGTGTGCCGAACAGTCACAGCCCTTAAGGCTAAACAACACACCTGATACACTTGTAATAGGTGACTCTATCGTCAGGCACACTGACGTCCCGCTCACCAGGCTGAACAAGGAGAAGGTCACGGTGAGCTGCCTGTCGGGCGCTAGGATCCGCCACATAACACAAGCACTCAGGTCACTCCAAGGCAAGTACAAATATGACTCAGTCATTGTCCATGCTGGTGTGAATGACCTGAGACGTACCTCCCTGGGCTACATGAAAAGAGACATAGAGGAGCTCTCTGAGCATGTAGCCCAGGCCGGTATGACCCTGACCTTGAGTAGCATCTTACCCTCACCAAGAATGATGCCACGATATGAAGACAAGATGATCAATTTCAACAATTGGCTTAAGTGTTGGTGTCATTCAAAGGGGATCCAATGCCTGTCAGCCTGGGATGACATGCTCGACAAGCCACGATGTTTCGCTAGGGACGGCTTGCACCTGTCACCCCTGGGCTTTCGGATATTGGCAAAGGCTCTTGCTACCCCCATAGTGCCTTTTTTAGGCAAGGCTCAAAAGACAAACCCACCTCCATAGGTATCACAAGGGATAAGAAACTAAGAGTAATGCTATAAACAAACTATACAATAGAAGGAGGAACCTACTACATGATAGAGCAAAATCCCAAAAAGGGAAGGCATCTCTGATCAGTATTAGCAAAAAACTACGGGCACTCATAAAATCGTCTAAGGCCAGCTTCGAGAGAAAAATTGCACAGGACACTAAGGATAATCACAAGGCTTTCTTTAGTTATGTTAGGAACCTGGGTGGGAATTCCCAGATATGCTCAGAATTAGTCCAAAAATGACAAAAAATACACCGAGCCCACAGACATTGCCAACATCCTAGCTGACAGGTTCAGTGCAAACTTCTACCCCTTTCCCCACCAAAAGGACAAATATCTATCCCAACAGAGTGCTGCCCCTGACATCTCAGATGCTCAGGTAAGAGCCGCCTCTCCAAAGCAAAAACACAGCATCAATGGGACCAGATGGTGTCCCGGGCTGCGTCCTACATGAACTCCAAGAAGAGCTAAACCCAAACATAAAACTACTGTTCAATCTTAGCCTTACTACAGGATATGTACCCAAAGAGTGGCGTTACAGCAACAGTGGTCCCTCTCCACAAAGGTGGTGCCTCAACGGATCCTGGAAACTATCGCCCATAAGCCTGACTAGCTTGGTCTGCAAAGCTATGGAAAGGATCATCATGGACCTCATAAATAAAGATATTGGGGACCTACAGACACTGTATCCTACCCAGTTTGGCTTTGTTAAGGGCAGATCCTGCCTCTTAAACCTGGTCGATTTCTTTGAAACAGTCACAAAGGCCATTGACGAGGGGAAGGTGGTCCACACAGCCTACCTCGACCTAGCAAAGGCCGTCGATACAATACCCCACTCTGGCATTATAGATAAGCTCACCAGCTTAAATATAAACCCCTGTGTCACTAGATGGGTTGCAAACTGGCTCAAGGACAGAACCCACATGGTTAGAATTACTGGAGCCATGTCAGACTCCAAACCAGTTACAAGTGGCATCCCACAAGGCTCAGTCCTGGGACCTCTCTTGTTCGGTATATATTTCGGTACAGGCCAATACGGAAGGACTGTAGTGAAATGCTTGCAGTTACCATAACCTAAAATACCTATCCTGTTTAATGAAGAGATATGTCAGGCCAATAATATACGCTTTGATATTATATGGTATATATCCCTTTTACAGAATAATTAAAATACAGGTAAAATGCTATTTTTCCTCCTGCACAGCTGGAGTCAAGAGATGAATTGAACTGCTGCTGGTTGGAGTTCTGGAAATTTACTTTTCTTCTTTGGTGGCTGTATGTGGAGATCTGGTAGTGCTCTGACTCATTTTGATCTTTAGAGCTATTTTTAATAGGGTAGATATAAATATAGCTGACAATTTCCTGAAATGAAAGACCGATAAGAATAGGGTAGTTGCTGGGAGATTGACAGATAACCATTATGTATATATGAATGCATGTAAGCATCGGCATGTCCAGTATTTGATATGTGAGGAACTGGGAATTCACACCTAAACTATAAAACTGGCTATAGGTGATGTATTACCTTTTTTTGTGTATGGGGATAATTAATCATATTAAACATAGAAAAAATATACCGGGGGATTCAATGAACTCCATTTAGGCTTCACGCAGAGCCTACATGGAATTTACATGTCAGGGCAATGGTGAAAGACATGTGTCAACGCGCATTCCGTATTAATGAGGTATGGGGTGCCTCAGCTAAGTTTTCCAGCTCGCAACAGTATTGCTGGCTGTGAAATCATGTAAGTGAACATGGATAGCGATTCCATGTAAAGAAGAGCACCTATGGAGGGGTGGATTTGCGCTGAATGCCACAGTGATCACCAGGGTTTTGCAAATAGCTGCCATTCTGTTAGTGCAACACATCCACACAGAGGCCAACTTAATGACAGGACAAATAACCAGTAATAGGGACATATTTGACATAGATGTCACATAGGAATGTATTAGAATGTAACACTCTCCACCTCTTAGAGTGATAAATGTGGACAAGCCATAAAAATGGGGGGACAAAGGGCCAGAAATAGGGACAGATGTTTAATATTGCACTTCCAAACTTGGGAAGTTGATAGTTCATGCTAATGTGCAACCTATGTATTTTATCTGAAAAATATGAAGTTTGAAACTCAAACATCAGTCATCAGTTTCTGACTGCACTCTGCAATGACATGCCAATGATTTGCCAGGAAAAAAATGTTATGAAGAAAAGAAAACAAATATGAGACAAAAATTGCACATTCTGCACAGATCAGGACAGTTGAGAGGTATGCAGTCAAATCAATCCAGAGATCATCCCAGTGATATCAGAAAGACACATATTTGATAAGGAAAACATCTGGACATCCTGGGAATATCTGGACAGTTGAGAGGTATGAA
Source organism: Protopterus annectens (assembly GCF_019279795.1). NCBI lineage: Eukaryota > Metazoa > Chordata > Ceratodontiformes > Protopteridae > Protopterus > Protopterus annectens. The sequence continues at coordinate 580,149,054 of NC_056729.1, forward strand.
TGTGATGTATTGTATATGGTCCAAACACATTACAGGATAGTGTACCTACAGTGCAGATTATTGTCATATCTCATTCCTGGCATACTGTACTGAAGCTGTGTTAATGATCTGTAACAGGACATGGGTCTGCCATGTAAAATGATCACTCGGGAAGTGTGTATATTGAATAGGAACACACAGATAAATTGTAGGAATGAACACAGGGAAAGAGTACAGATGAAAACCGCATCTACAGCAGAGGAGGGCATGTTAATGGAGAATAGTTGTAGCAGCAACACCAAGCACATATCTGTATGGTACAGTACGAACTGTACAGTGAAAATGTGTTGTCTGTGACTGTCACAGAGGTGACGTAACAATGGGGATGATGTGTGTGTAAGCATCCTTACATGAATAATGCAGAGGACATCTATCAGGGATCTGACATACAACTGGGGTAGGGTGCATATTAGGAAGCTGTGCAAACTGTTATACCTGAATATGAATGTGCTGTCAGCAGAGGTCTTCAACAAGGTGGCCAAAGGTAAAGGATCATAGCAAACATTACAAGAACCAACCACACTCATGGACAGTATCAGAATAATACCACCACTAATCCCATGCCTGTGACATAACATATGTGATGTGGAGTGATAAAAGATGAGCCTGCACACCCACACTTGACAACTGTTATGAAACATCCACACTCTGAGTGCAACCATGCACACTGTCCTGCTACTGTAATATCTGCAGGAGGTGTTAAGAGGGACACTGCTATACCTGGATGTGACAGTATGGGCAATACAGGCTAGTTGCCTTTTGTGCATGGCATATATCTATGGTACAATCCACACTGTGATGACTGATATACATGCCGTTAATATTGTCAAACACCTATGTATGCAGTGTGTGCATAAGCTGAAAAGGTAACACACATGCATCTAGTGTAATGACTCTCTAAAGTCAAGAACACTGCATCAATAGGCCCAGACAATATCCCAGGAAGCCTTCTAAATAGCATGAAATAAGATCTATCAGGCCATCTGGAATTGCTATTTAACTGTAGCCTCCAAGCATGTTTCATGCCTCATGAATGGAGAACAGCAACAGTCATCCCTTTACACAGAGGTGGGCCATCTACAGACCCTGGTAACTACAGAACCATAAGTCTCACTAGTCTTATATGTAAAGCCATGGAAAGAATTATCATGAAATGATCAATAATGATATAGTAAATCTCCAGACACTGAACCCAATCCAGTTTGGTTTCATCAAGGGCAGGTTATGCCTATTCAACCTGGTGGACTTCTTTGAGAAGGTCATCAAAGTGATGGATTAGGGCAAAATGGTTCACACTGCCTACACTGACATGGCAAAGGCATTTGATACAATACCCCACTCAGACATTGTTGACAAAGTCAAGTGGTTGGGTACAAACCAGTATGTCACTGGTAGATAGCCAACTGGCCCATAGACAGGATCCAGGAAGTTAGAATTGGGGAATCCACCTCTACAAAGAGGCCAGTTACAAGTGGAGTCCCTCAGGGATCAGTCCTTGGACAGCTCCTTTTTGGCATTTACTTCTCTGAAGTCAAGGCCAGTTTCAGTGGTCTCTGGCTGACTAAATTTGCAGTTTATTGCAAATTAGGAGAGGTCATTGTATCCCACACTGACACAAATATTCTCCAAGAAGGGCTGACACAGACAAGGAACTGGTGTCAGAGCCATGGACTAAGGCTAAATGCTAAGAAATGCATAATAATATCCTTCAGGAAGTCTTCCACCCCTGTTAATTATCATATTGACTACACACCCCTTAGAGTTGACCCAGTAGTCAGGTACTTACACATAAACAGTAATCTAGCCTTTGACCATCACATGTTTACAGTAGTGAGGAAATCATTCTATGTTGTGCAACTTATAAAGAAATATATGGCATCTAAGTCCAAGGAAGTCATTGTTTCACTGTATTCGGCATTCATCATACCTATCATTGAGTACAGTGCCCACTTTGGTATGTACCTAACCAGGCATATCCAACAACTGGAACTTCCACAGAGGTTCCTCACTAAAAGAATACAGGGCATGCTTAAAATGTCCTATGCAGACTGCCTCAAGGCCCTATCCCTGTATTCTGTCTCCTACAGGCTTTTGAGGGGACATCTATGCCTGGCATACAGGGCATTGTCAGACCCAACTCTGATGGGCCTCCTGCATATCCACAAAACAAAAAGTACCAGAATTACTCATTCTAAAGACTTAAACCTTGCCCGTGGTATAAATAGTACTTGCTGCAGAGACAGGTATGTATCCCAGAGACTACCTCATCTCTGGAACAGGCTCCCCATCTGTGTGAAGCAGAGTTCCTCCCTAACCCAATTCAAGTGCAGCTTGGACAATTGGATGGAGAACAGGAAATTCATCCCTGGTTTGACACCTATGTCTCTAATGGGCACAGGCAACCTATCAATGGTTCATCTCCCAGGCCCCTGCTTCTAAAGTTTAATCTCCCAATCCCCTGCTTAGCCTTATCCAGGATATCAGAAATTGCCAGAGATTTGGGGTGCATGGCTAGGCTTAAAAAAGTCCTTGTGGTCATTAGCTTACAACCATACACACTCCTATGAACCTATTGGTGTTCCACACTATCAGACAGTCATGTATATTCCCCAGAAAGAATACCTAGGTATGGCTAATAAGCTGTGTGACAGCACACATGACAAAGGCGGTACACTTCAGTTACACATCACTGGAAGATGTGTAGGGAGGTACATGAAGAAGGGTGCATTGTACACAGTTATTGGTGTAATGAAGGCTGGGAACCATGAAGTTATTATGGCCTCTGATAGGCATGTCCTTCACATACCCAGTGATTGTGTTACATTCAAGGGAGTAGTCAGCACTGTGACCACATGCTGGTGGATGTACCACTCACCCTTTACCCCAGCACACAGGTCACATACCTATTGGTCTGATTATAGGGTGTGATGTCCATGTTATATTTGGGTGGTGTGTCTGTTCCCTGATTCAACAAATCCCTCCATGTGTCTCGTCAATGCAAGTTTTGTCATGACTGTGGCAGCAGTCTCTGGTATGTGTTGATACTGTCTGTATTATGCTAATATCATAGCTGAGGTCAATGATTGCCCACAAGCTGTAGCCCTTCAGGCAGCTGTTTGGACACGTGTATGTCATCTGTGATCTATCACTTAACTAATGAGCAGGAAAGGGTTGAGCAGCCACCCCTGATGTACCGACCTGAGCACTGAACTTGAGATATATGTCACATCACAACATAGTGAGCTGCCACATATGTCATACACTGCTCTACCCATTTGGTGTTATAGCTGTTCATGGTCACATATGACAGTGTTGATTGAATACCTCAGTGTGGATTTTTGTCAAATGCTTTGACCTGTTCAAATTCCATAATATGATACTGTTGTCATCATGCATGCCCTCAATGACCTCTTTGAGGGCATCTATCAGATGTAATGGACCTGATGTAGCAGTAACATCGCACACAGGTATGTTGTACATACCTTAAATATTACTACTGTACATGTAGAAGAGGTTCATCATGACATGTTGGTCTACCTCACAGTCAAGGAGAGTCAGGATGTCCCTATACATGCATGCATCAGGTGTTGTCCCCCCAACTCAGGTGGATGCATATTGGTGTACACCCTTGTATGGGAATACAGGCTGTGTGGAGGGAGTGGTGAACTGTGTATTCAACAGTATCAGGAAGGTGTATGTGTTGGGTCATGACATAGGTAATTCGTGATGTTGTCACAGTACGTGGATTCTGTGTGATAGGCCTAGATGAAGGTAAGACGATGCATACTGCCTATTGTGATCTGGATTAGGTTTTTGAAACAATGACACACACTGGTATCGTTAAGGAAACCCCTGGGGATTAAACCTTACATCAGTTGATGGGTAAACAATTGGCTCACTCACAGAACACATCATGTGAAAGTTGATGAATCAACCTGTATGAGTAGAGCTGTCACCATTGGTAAACCCCAGGGATCTGTGCTTGGTGCATCACTGTTTGAACTGTATTTCTCAACAGCTCAGGGTAAAGTATACAGCCTTTGGAGTTCCAAATTTTGCTGATTCTTGCATATTGTGTGCAATCATTCAGTCCACCAATGGTGATAACATAGTACTGGAGGAGCTAACACACACGTCTGAATGGTGACAAAGGCACATGATGTACAAATAAATGCAGAAATGTGTGTTTATATTGTTGTCTGTCAGAAAAGTGGAGTTCTATGTTAATTACAGCATTGACAACAGTCTTGCTATGCAGAAACCCAATGATGCAAACATTGGAAGCACATTTAGACAGCCAATCTAAACTCTGACCACCAAGTGTCCACAGTCTTATTGAAAGCCTATGTTGTGTTCATCATAAGTCATGCCATCATATTGAGATCTTAGGATTATATGACTGCACTGTAGTCAAACCTCATTACAGTACTAATAGAAGATGATCTGTATTTTTACATGTACCTCACCACACACATAGCAGATGGAGAAACCACGGGGCTTTCTCAGCAATATAACACAGGGCTTACACACCATGCCATTATGTATGTGGATAGATTAAATGTCATGTCACTATAAACTTTATTGTATAGGATGAGGTCACTTCTGCCTGGCCCCAGGCCAGTCTCTGATCCTGCCCTGGTTTTAGTACTGCATATCCAAAATGTGATATAGCTGATTACATCAACTGTGTCTGTTGAGGAGAAGATGGCAGTGACCCACAAGCTGGTGTTAAATAATCTTTCTAATGTCAAACAGCAGCTCTCTCACACACACACACACACACACACACACACACACACACACACACACACACACACACACACACACACACACACTTGACTACAGTTAGAAAAGAACCCCTATCTATCTAAGCACACAGACTACAGAAAACATTACTTTATGCAAGCAGCACAGCTCAAGGCTGACTTGGAGTGTGTCAGACAACACTTTATAGCTAATGACATCAGCAGTGTCTGTTGAAGAGAAGTTAACCTTGTCCCACATGCTTGCTGGTGTAAAATGCCTTCTGTAATGACAGAACAACAGCTCACACACACAACCAGAGTTCACTACAGTGAGAACAGAACTTCTCCCTTTCTAAGTACAGATTACAGAACACAGTGCTTAATGCAAGCATCACAACACAAGGCTGATTTGGTGTGTGTCAGACAACACTTTATAGTTGACATCAGTAGTGTTTGTTGAGAAGATAAGTATCCCACATGCTGGTGTAAAATGCTATCTGTAATGTCAAGCAACAGCTTACACACACACACTTGACTGCGGTGAAAATAGAACCCCTTCCTATCAATGTAGACAAAATACAGAATGCAATACTTAACACACATGCCACAACTTAAGTCTAATTTATACAGGAGTGCAGGTGAACTTATAGTAGATGACATCATCAGGCCATGTGGGAGACAAGAGGTTGGGAAGCCTGTATGAAATGGATTTGTAGGCATGAACAAGTATGAAAATACTGGCAATTCCTGTAATTGGAGAAGTAATTGGCCATGGAACTCATAAACAAAGACATTGGTAACTTCCAAACTCTGGACCCCACCCAGTTCGGGTTTGTGAAAGGCAGATCATGCCTCCTCAACCTGATTGACTTCTTTAAGGCAGTCACCAAAGCCGTAGACAAAGGTAAGGTGGTTCACACAGCCTATTTTGACCTCGCCAAGGCTTGGAGCAGTGACAGTCCTCGAACCCAGTATACAGTGCACTATAGTCATAGTACAGAACCACTAAACCATGACAGTATGTCAATGGTCAACTTGTATGAAAAAATGTTGATAAGTCAATGCTAAGTATCTCATGGAAACCTTGCAGGCATTGCATAATCCCTGTCGAGTTAAGATACAAAGGTGAGGCCTGCAGTAATAATAGAACCTGATAATCAACACACCTGTGAAGATGCCACCTGTAGGTGGTCAGCGTGGGTCTGTGCGTATGTGGGACTGTGATCACATTCCCGAGTGAGTGGAACCTCTGTGATGGGAATCTGCCCCTCCAGCATGTCCTATTAACATCATTGCTCACGTACCTGTCCCAGGAGCATGTAGCTGTAAGGGACTTTGATATCCTCATGTGGAGCCTAACAAAACATTGATTGAATAATTCATTATTCATACTTAAAGAGCCAAGCTATAAATATACTAAACAACAGAATAATAAACCATGAATATAATACATGTAAAAATCTCTATAAAAAGTACATACTCCTCATGTGGAGCCTGTCCATCAATGCTGTGATGGACATGGCTTCAAACAAAAGGCACGGACTGCATCCAAGTAGGCAGTACACAACTGAGGAGAGCTGGGGTCACCATAGCCAAACTATGCATACCATCTATGTGAGTCCCTAGATCCACTTGGTTATGTAAATTTGTGTACATTCCAGTTGCTGCAGGTGTTGGGTAAGGCACATCTGAAATGGGGCATTGTATCCAAGCATGTGCCTGATGAGTATAGGGTCACAATGACCCCACCTGATCTGTATGTAAAACCGTATGGGATAAGGTTGGCTAAATAGAAGGTGTGTCCAACAACATTGGCAACGTGAATGTCAAAGGCGAGAGTACTAAGTATTCATGTCCCCAAATCACAAATCACACACACTGTACGTGATGTATCATCACCTATGTGGTAATGTGTGGGCACGATGTTACTACCAAAGGTGATGACTATGCATCTAAAGGAAGGTAGCTGTAGGCCATGGTTCTGGCACCAGTCATCCATCTCTGTGAGACCCTTTCTGAGGATGCTTGTACCAGCTATGGAGTCCATTATGGCACACAGTTTGCAGTCATCTGCAAACATGGTCAGCCATATTCCTCCTGTGTTAGCCACTACGTCTCAGAAATATATACAGAACAAGAGAGGTCCCAGGACTGAGCCCTGTGGGATGCCACGTGTAACTGGTGTATAGTCAGACATGGCACCTGCAATACTGACCATGTGTGTGCTATCCATGATCCAGTTAGCAATCCATCTTGTGACATATGTGTAGATATTGAATCCGGTGATCTAATGTATAAAGGCCGAGTGGGGTATTGTGTAGAACTGGTGTGCGAGCTCCAGGTAGGCTGTGTGGACAACCCTGTGTACGTCTATGGACCTGTTAACTATTTAAACACATCAAATAGGTGCAAGAGGCAAGATCTGCCCATAACAAAACCAAATTGTGTAGGATCCAGTGTCTGTAGGTTCACTATGCGTATGTGTTCCATGATGATACACTCCATAGCATAGCAGACCAGGATAGTTAGGCTTATATTGGGATAATGTCCAGGGTCCCTTGTGGCACCAGCACTGTGGAGCGGGTACACTGTAGCTGTATGCCATTCCATGGGTACATATCCTGTAGTAACTGTGATATTGAACAGTGACATAATGTGAGTGTGAAGTTTATCATGAATCTCGTGTAAGCCGCAGTCCGGGACACCATCTGGTCCCACTGATGCTGTGTTGTCTGCTATGGAGAGGGCAGCACACACATGTTCATCTGTGATGTCAAGGAGGCTACACCCTGTTGTGATGGACATGTGCACTGCAGGGGGGATGGTGAGGAAACATTCTCACTGAACCTGTTGTCCAGGATGTTCGCAATGTCATTGGGTTCACTGTATCATTTGTAATTATGCAGTAACTCACAGCATATCTGTGAGTTCCCACCCAGGTCCCTGACATAACTAAATAAGGCCTTGTGATTGTCCATAGTGTCTGTTACAAGTGTCCGTTAGAAGTGGGCCTTAGATGAATCAACAAGTGATCATAGCTATACCATAGTACTGATCAGAGATGCCTTCCTGATTGCGATTGTGCTGTATAATGTAGTAGCTTCCTCCTGTCCCTGTATAGCTCATTAATGGCCATGGTCCACTAGACAGGTCCCCTGCCTTTGGAGTAGTGAGTCTTGTAGTTATCTGGGATAGCATGATCCATGCATTCCAGTAGTTGTCCATAGAATGGGCTTGTAAAGTATGAAGTGGTCTGAGCTGTAATTAACACTGTCCCAGGGTCATTGAGGGATACCACCTCAGTTTGTACAAGTGTGACATTTGCTCATGAGAAGTACGTCACTGAGATCACATAGAATGTGTGTGTGTATGGGATATGTATGTCTAGTGAGATGAATGTATGTTCTGACCTTAACACTGACAGGTATACCTCTGGTGTGGGACATAGAGTCCCCATGTTGGTGATGATCAGGTCCCACATGTTTTAACCCCTTGTGGTTGTGGTGACCAGGTCTGCCATAGCATTTGAGTGTAACAATCCTAGCAACTGTTGTGCGAGGGTGTCAGTGCTTGAGTAGTATACCCATTCAATGTTTGTGTATTTGAAGTCACACAATATAATGGTGTTTGGTGAGACCTTCACATTCCCCAGTGTTCCCAGGAATAACGAGTGTTGTTCCCAGGTTAGGGAGTGTGGTCTGTAACAGTCTACAAATTGAAATGCAGTTTTGCCCACTCTCAGTTGCACATGTACGTTCCCCAATGCTTTGTGCAGTGCTACCAACCCGGAGGTGTGTGTATGAATGATGTATATGGATACCCCCCCCTATTGTTGTTGTCCAGTCCGAGTCTTGTGTGTGAAAACCATGGTATGACGTAAAACCTGTTAGTGCTGCTGTGCTTTTGAGAGCCTGAACCAGGTGTTTGTTACTGCACATATATCAACAGACTCCATACTGATGTGAGTCCTGAGTGCATGCATTCTGAGGTTTAGACATCAGTTGTTGAGCACCATCACTCTCCATTTCTTGTACCCTGTAATGTCTATGGCTGTGGTTATGTCTTCTGACCCTCACTTCAAATAACCACTATGTGTGTGTCAAGAGCCTAAGGCAGTCTGTGAAAGCCTAGGAGTGACAGGTGTATGGCATCCATAGCGAATGTACGTGGCATGTTGAGCATGTAATCCCAGGCTGACAGACACTGGATCCCCTGTGAATGACAACAATATGTTAGGCAACTGTTAAAAGTGATCATTTCATCTGTATACTGTGACATAGTACTTGGTGATGGTAAGATGCTACACAAGGTCAGGGTCATACTGGCATGGGCTACATGATCATAGAGCTCTTCTATGTCTCTTGTCATGTAGTCCAGGGAGGAATGTCTGAGGGTTTACACACCAGCATGGTCAATGATGGAGCCATATTTGTACTTGCAGTGGACTGACAACAGTGCATGTGTCATGTGGCATATCCTGGCACCCGACACACAGCACAAAGTGATCTTCACCTTGTTCAGCCTGGTGAGTGGGATGTCAGTGTGACCGACAATTACAATCTCCTAATACAAGTGTATGAGGTGTGTCATGTAGGCCTAAGGGCTGTGACTGTGTGGCACAATGACTTTGTGAACTATGTGATATGTGTATATGGTTGTGTGTTAGCAGTTGTTTGTGTTTCTGCTTTGGATGTCTCTGCTGCTTAGGCAGAGTATATTTAGATGCTCCAAGTATGTCTTTGTGTGTCAGTGTATATGGTTTTCTGTTGTCATAGGTCCATGTGTGACTGCATTTGTGGTGTGTATGGTTACCTTCACCACCCAATAGACTGTGCCAGTCATGGCTTGGGAGAGCTCAGCCTCCTGTCTGTCTATACAGTTGCACCTCTCACATATATCTGAGTTTGTTGGTAGGAGGACAGTGTTCCCTGTGTACATAAGGCAGTTGTAACAATGCGTCAAAATTCCAATATGCACCAGCTGGACTGGAGAGTACACACGAAACAGACCTTTGGACATGCCAGGATATAATGATGACATACACTGTCGACTGATCACAAAGGATCAGTAGTGTGTGAAGTGTGTAAAAGAGTATAACAGGGGTTTAGTGTTCAGGTTTGTTGTTGCTGTGGAAAGGTAATCTGCAAAGGAGTACAGACAGAAACATTACACCTCCTTCAGCTATGTCAGAAATATCGATGTACAGTCATATATGTCCTGAGTCAGGGTCAACTGTACCTGACAATGTCGACATCCTGTCAGACAGACCTATACATACATACCCACCTCCCAGTGACAAAAGGCCCTAACATCATACCAGGAGATATCACATGTAGAATGTGTAAACTGGTCCTCCCAATGCCAAATGAATCCCATCACGTGGATAACATTGTTTCCCCATATGTGTCATAAGTGAACAACAGAACAAACAGACTCTGCACCTGAACAGTCTGTTGAGCCTCACACTCTCTACAGGATCTTACACCGTTGAATGTGTTACAGCAACATGTGGCACACCCCACAAGTGTTGGTGCACAGCACACCATGGGAACTATAGTCCTATAAGCCTATGAAGTCTGAAATGCTAGTCCATGGAGTCCATCATGATTGCAGTCAGGAACAGAGCTATTGTAAACCGACAAACACACAACCCAAACGTCTGTGGTATGTTAATGAGCACATCATGTTCCCCAAACCTGCTAGATATCTTGCAAGGCAGCCACCCAGGACATACATCACTGACAGGAGCAACACAGGTCCCACATAGACTTTGAATAGCCCTTTACCAACATCACAGACACATGTTGTATCCACAAAACCAACAGTCCATGCATGAATATGTATTGTCATATGAAGGAATGGTAATTTGTCCACAGACAGATCACACAAGCTATGAATTGTGTATTCTTGTTCAAGATGTTCACACCTGCTGACACACAAGGTTCATTCCTGGGATTGCATAACACTAAGTGCACAGACATTACTATGTCCAGTCTGATGATGTCAGCAACCTACAAATATAGCATGTGAATAGAAACCACACAGTAAATCATATAGTGCATCATGGTAATGTGTATCTCACTAGTATCATAACATAGTTAGGTAGGGGTTTGAATCCTGCAATTGCTGAGTGTGTATGTATGTGAGATTGGCTTTGAGGGGGGTGGCCTTTTTGGAGACTGTGGAAACACATTAGGAGTGGTGAATACCTCTTTGCCAAGTGTGGTGATGTCAGCATCCTACAAATACAGCATTGGAAATGAGTGTTCCCAGTAAAACAAATAGCGCGTTGTGTTAATGCATATCTCACTAGTGTCAGAACATAGTTAGGTAGGGGTTTGAATCCTGCAAATTCTGAGTGTGTGTGTGTGAGATTGCCTTTGAGAGGAGTGGCCTTTTTGGAGACTGTGGAAACACATTAGGAGTGGTGAATACCTCTTTGCCAAGTGTGATGATGTCAGCATCCTACAAATATAGCATTGGAAATGAGTATTCCCAGTAAAGCATATAGCGCGTTGTATTAATGTATATCTTACTAGCATCATGACATAATTAGGTAGGGGTTTGAATCCTACAAAGGCTGGGTGTGTGTGTGTAATCCTATGAGAAGAGTGGCCTTTTTTGAGAATGTGAAAACACATTGAAAGAGGTGAATACCTCTTTTGCTGGTTTGATGATGTCAGTATCCCACAAAAACAGCAGTGGAAATGAAAACACCCAGTAAAGCATATGGCGCATAGTGGTAATGAATATTTGTCTAGTACCATGACATAGGTAGGTAGGGTTTTGAATCCTGCAATTTGTTGAGTGTGTGTGTGTGTGACACTGTTGAGCAAAGTGTTGTGTGTTTTGATACTACTACTGTATGACATATCAGTAAAACAACAGTATGTGCATTGCACACTGCTGGTATCTGTGTGGCAAATACACATATGTACATGTGACCTAAATTGGTAACTGTGTGGACAAGACATATATGTACATGTGACCTCATTTACATCATAGGTGTGAAGTCTGCCGTCAACACAACTACATCTGTCACCATTGACATTTTTTGCTGCTGCTTCTTGGACCGTAGCTCACATATGTATGTATGTATGTGACAGGTCCAGCCACTGTAGTGAGCTGTGCCCTAGGTCATCTGTGTCACACACACACATGACCATTGTTATACAATAGTGTGAGTGTGGGTGTATGCCTGTGGCATATGACAGACATGCCCAAACACAACACAGTCTGTCAATAATGGCCATTCATGGTAGGTATACAACAACCCTGTGTATATGCATACAGACACCTTATTACTTATGTGATACACTGAGGGACATCAGCATAGCTTTGGGGATGTGGATATCAAAGGACAGATGAAATCACATGTGGCTGTCTGTACACATCGGTACCACTGCTACACATTGTGTGCTACTACCAATGTGGTACAATCAGGATACTATGTGTAGCAAATGTGGATCACTATGCTGTTGTTGGATCATAGCTTCACAACATGTGTTTGTCAACAGGTATGTGTCTGTATGATACCCTCATGGAAGATAGGTGTCTAATCCGGGGAATGCTTTGTAGGCCACTGTATACATCACCAGATGTGGATGTACATATCCCTAGTGTGCCTGCGTGTACCTAGGATGGACACATGCCAAACAGGAGTGGTCACAGGAATGTGTGGTGGTCATTACCACTGGTAACTGGTATAGTACAAAACCAGAAAGATTCTAATGCTACTGTGTATCCTACAGCTGTGTGTCAGTTGTCAAGACATCATGTAACGATTTGTTAAAATCAGGCTGTTGAGGTTATGTACACTACCAGAATGCTAACCAAAGACTGATATCAACAGTATCACCCACAGCATAGTGTCATACCATGTCATACACACATGTGTACCCAAGTTATGACATATGTGTAGTGACATGCATATTGGACACCAATAGGAACTATGAAGTATTAACACTGTGTAGTACAGGGCATGTCACCCCTTACATGTGCCCACCATGCACATACATGCAAACAGTGCACCTCCACCATGTTCACAAATGTACACCTTGGAATCTGTACAGCACACATCATAGATGTTACATCCACTCAACAACACATGCTGCCAGTACCACACACATCAGCCAACTGTCACATGTGTGGACAATCTACGTTTGGTATTAACACTGGTGTATACAAAACGAAATTGATAATCTCTGCTGGGATGCATCATGCCTGCTCAGATACACCTACAAGGATATCATTACCCATTACTGTTCACAACATGCTAACATTGTTACATTGCTAGTAGGTCACCCTGTGCATCAGCACCATGTTATCCTGTTCCTGCATCAGTGTCACAGATGACAAGAGGTGGCACAGTTTCATCATATGCACAGGGTGTGTGGTTGTTTTCCAGAGCCCGACAATGACCCAGCCAATCAACATGTGTGTGTGTGTGTGTGTGTATGTGTGTGTGTGTGTGTGTGTGTGTGTGTGTGTGTGTGTGTGTGTGTGAGGGACAACAGTACAGTATGGGTCAGTGATGATGTGTGTATGTGTTAGCCCTACGTGTTGGTAGTATGTGTGTGTGTCTGCATGCACACAGTACCCCCTTGTGGCTGCCAATTACGTGAGTTTGTGGAACAGCCATAGACTGTACCTGCCAGGCTGTACAGATCACTGTCTCTGGCCACAGACACAGTACCTGTGCCTGCCGGGGGTGACACAGACTGTATCGAGTACTAAGCCAGACTTTTGTACTATCATCAGAGACAGAGGGATGTTGACTGGACCCATGTCCATCTTTGGACTGGCCAGAGCCACGTGCACGTGGTCATCTCGGATTGTTTACCAACAGCCCAGCCACAACATTGCTGGGGCTGGTACTGGCACTACGGGAATGGCTGGCACTTGGTTGTCATCCGCATTGGCTGCCAGCTGAGGATGTTGCTGGCATACGTCCACGTCTACGTCCCAGCCATCCTGCACTGTCCTGGCACATGGACATCACATTGCGGAGGACATCTAATGTCTCCCCCCAATGTCTATCAATGACATCGGTGTAATTGCTGATGGCACCAGCAAGGTCATGGATACTGTCATTGATCACAGTGTTATGAGCCCTCTGTGCCCTTAGTCCCTGCCTGGTGTACCGTTCCATAAGTGCCTGTGCTTGAATCATAGCCCAGAACATATCTGAGGTTGTGAGACCTGTGCGGGCATGTCTGCCAGGGGCATTACGCCCAGCGATGCTCCCACAAGAACCCCTGGACATATGCCTATGTGGTACTGTTCCGTGTGTCTGGGCATGGCTGCTGTGTGTGGTTGCATGTGCCATGGATGCCACATTTTCCTGGTCAATGCCTACCATATGCTGTTCCTCACCTAAGGCCATTGGTGTTGAGGGATGTAATGGCAGTACGTATGTGCGCATAGATGGGGTGGAAAGCTGTGTACTGTCGATTGGTGGACCACCGACAGACCCTGTCAAACATGCCTGTGCCACTACACATGTAGCATCATGGTCACTATTAGTGTCAGTGATCTCAGGTGCCCCGCTGCACCCATCCAACATTACCTCAGCACCTGTGAGAGGGAGACAGGAAGCACACTTTACCATCTGTACAGAATGTTCGCACACATGCACACTAATACACTACACATTCAAGTTGACACACACACACCAACAGCAATATGGAATATAGTCGTTAGTGGTTGATGGTGGAGTACAGTATCACAATACAAAGAGTCCTCTCACACGTGTCAGCATGCAGGATGTGTGTTGCTCAACAACATGCAGTGCGAGTGTAGAGAGTCCTTGCAGTTAACAGTATACATGTTGTTGATGCATGTGTGTTATTCACTGATTGCCCTCACCCTGGCAGACAATGTGTACATGGACACAACATTGCACTGCAAGTCTGAAACACTTTCCAATGTTGTGTGCACCATCACTCATAGGTATACAAACCATGTCCGGATGCATACAACTGTCAGGTGTCTAACGATGAATGCTATGTGTAGTACTGCAGGTACTGTAACTGGATGTAGTGTAGTACCATGAGCCATCATCAGGCTGCATCAAGTGGTCACTCAAGGACACTGATGCATGTCACACTGGCAACTATCTTGCTGTACCTGACCTGCACCACTTAGGCTACATTAAACAGTTCACAGACAGTCGTTGCATGGGCATGTCAGGTGTTTAATTGGGAACATTGCCTAACATGACTGTGTTGTGTGTTGACGCATGTCACACTGCCCCATGATAGGGCTCTACCCCCAGGTATAGTATGTGTGCTGTGTTGATGACATATGGGATACTGGAGTACGACCTTACAGCAGGTGTCTACATACGCCATGTGTATCATATTAATACATACTGCATATGACAAAGTGGTGTATGTTGTGTGCATGTGTATTGATGATGCCTATACAATGTCCACTATAGTGTACCCCACTTGTTTGTGATGCTCTGTGTTGCATGTGTATGAGTCAGCTACTCATGTCATTGTGAAGTGCATAGTCACACAGAGAACATGCAGAGCATGCACTATGCGTAGGTGTTTAACATGTGTATATGGCCTACAACTCTCCTATGACATGCAAATGTTATATGCTAAATTGACTGTAGCCCACTCACCAGCATGGTTCTCCTGTCTTGCTATCGCACCAGAGAGACCTACAAGGATATGAGACAGTATGTCAGTGTCAACAACTATGGCATTGCTGCTGTGAGTCTGCAATTATACAGTAGTACATGGGGTGACAGTCACAGGCATACAGATAATGTCCAGAATTATCAGTATTGCATGACACCAGGCACCCCATATTCTGCATACACAGTACACATCTGATTAATGCATATTATAACACTTTGGATAACAGTGGTCTACGGATATGCCATGTTACTTGCACGATCGTTGTCACTGTGCTGGGTGACTCCGGCCTCCATGATTACACAGGTTTGTTGTAACGGTTGGCTAGGAGCCACCACGCTGAGGAGCAGCTCTTCCACTCTGGTGAGGGGGGCGATGTGTGGCAGCACCACCACCTGTGGCAAGCTGTTGTCTGTGGACATCGGAGGCATGCTGCCGGACATGTCTGATTAAATTACTGCAGTGATGGTGTGCCTGCTCATAAGTCTGGTTATGCATGCCTACATCATTCACCAGACAGACAACATCCTGCCACAGTGCAGTGCGACTATGCTGGTCCTGGCAGAATCTTGAAAACAGTAGATTATAATGTTGGATGAGTGCATCTCTGATAACATCCTCCTCCTCAGGGGTATAGGATGGCTTTCGGTTATGTGCCATAACACTGGAAGACAATTAAACAGTAATTGTGAAAAAGACATGTTGCACACTCAACATTCTAATGTACAGACATCATTGAAATGCCATATATAGCAACCTATTGGCTGCCAGCAGATACACACTTTTAATAACACATATGACTGCTAAGACCAAAACTGCCTGACAGTGCCTGGCACATGCTAAATACAAAACCATGTTCTGCACAGCCACATAGTGAAACCAGTATGTAGGACAATACAACAGTACATGGCACGCTGTATGTGACACAATGCAATACCTAGCCACAGGAGGTGTATATGAAGCTAATGCATACAGACATTTGTCATCCATTTAAATCTATGTACAGTATGGTTACAGTACTAGCAGTACACCACACTACTTGTTGATAGCAAACCCCTCAGTAACATATGTGCACATTCACCACTATAGGTGGCATACTGCTGTACTACACTATACATGTTGCTAGATACGCACCTATATCCTGTGACACACATACCACTGAGGACATGTTACAGGCATACCCACACACACATCAGACCTATCTACAAGACACAAGGGTATGGCAACCCAGATTACAGTTACCTGTGTACCATACATTACTGTGTGTCAGCACATACATAACCTCATGCCTGAGGTATGTGATGTGTGTTGACTACAGGTAACAAACAAAAGTGTGTTACCAAGCCATGTGGATATAAACCACACTGTGCAGTTGAGGCATACATAGGTTCATACTAGGCTATCTGCCCTGGGGCATTTATAAGCCTAGCCCGATTGTGTTTGGCTTACGCCACCCCTTGATTTGAGTATACTGTGCCCTTTTTAAAGTTTAGTTTACTGTGCCTCTGTCTAATAGTGACACGGAAGTAATCCCTGGGACAAACCTACGATCCCCCATCCACTCATCAAGATTCTTCTTGAAGAGAGTCAGTGAGGTGCTCTGCCTAACATGAATTGGAATTCTATTCCAGAGTGAAGGGAGCCTCTGGGTTATGAATCTGTCCCTCCAGCATGTTCTATTTATTTCTGTGCTGAGGTTCAAGTCCCTCGAGCACGTGGCTCTAAGGGATTTAGATTTACTGAGGTGGAGCATGTCCATTAATTCTGGGTTGGACATAGCTTTATATGTCAGGCATAGATCACCTCGAAGTAGGCAGTATGCAACTGAGTAGAGCTGGAGTTTTTAACCAAGCAGCATATGGCATCTGTTTGAGTCCCTTGATCCTCCTGGTGAGGTACTTTTGGGGTCTTTCTAATTGCTGCAGGTGTCGGGTAAGGTACATCCCAAAGGGGGCATTGTATTCTATGATGGGTCTGATGAGGGATGAATAAAGGGGCACGATTACCTCTCTTGATCTAGATGTGAATCCTTTCATGATGAGGTGGGCTATGTAGAAGGTCTTTCTAACCACTTTGGCAATGTGGTTGTCAAAGGAGAGATTGCTATCAACTTGGGTCCCCAGATCCCTAATTACTTTCTCTGTACTTAATGGGTTACCACCTATGTGGTAATTTGTGGGCACATTGTTTTTGCCAAAGGGTATGACTATACACTTTTTGGCATTTAGCTTTAGACCATGGCTCTGGCATCAGTTATCCGTCTCTGCGAGACCTTTTTGAAGGATGTTTGTGTCAGCTGGAGAGTTGATTATGGTGCCCAGTTTGCAGTCATCTGCGAACTTGGTGAGCCATAGTCCTCCCACGTTGGCCTGTACCTCAGAAAAGTAAATACCGAACAAGAGAGGTCCCAAGACAGAACCTTGTGGGATGCCACTTGTGACCGGTTTCGAGTCTGACATGGCTCCAGCAACTCTGACTCTGTGGGTTCTGTCTTTGAGCCAGTTTGCGACCCATATTGTGACATAGGGGTTTATATTTAGGCTGGATAGCTTATCTATGATGCCCAAGTGGGGTATTGTGTCAAATGCCTTTGTGAGGTCCAGATAGGCTGTGTGGACTACCTTCCCTTCATCTATGGCCTTGGTGACTGTTTCGAAGAAGTCGACCAGGTTCAAAAGGCAGGATCTGCCCTTGACGAAGCCAAATTGGGTAGGATCTAGTGTCTGTAGGTCCCCAATGTCTTTGTTTATGAGTTCCATGATGATCCTCTCCATAGCCTTGCAGACTAGGCTAGTCAGGCTTATGGGGCGATAGTTTCCAGGGTCTGCAGAAGCGCCACCTTTGTGGAGTGGGACCAGTGTTGCTGTACGCCATTCTTTGGGCACATATCCTGTAGTGAGGCTGAGATTGTACAGCAGTTTTACTTGAGGGATTAGTTCTTCTTGGAGTTCATGTAGGACGCAACCCGGGACGCCATCTGGTCCCATGGAAGCAGTGTTTTTTGCTTTGGAGAGGGCGGCCTTCACCTGAGCATCAGAGATGTTTGGGAGGCTGCACTCTGCCGGGATAGATACTTGCGCTTTTGGGGGGGGGGTTTGCACTGAACCTGTCTGCCAGGATATTGGCGATGTCTGTGGGTTCAGTGTATTTTTGTCGCTTAGAATCAACTCAGAACAAGTCTGGGAGTTGCACCCCGGGTTCCAAACAAAACAAAAAAAGCCCTTATGTTTGTCTTTAGTGTCCTGTGCAATTTTTCTCTCGAAGCTGGCCTTGGAGGATTTTATGAGGGATCGTAATTTTTTGCTAGTACTGATCAGAGATGCCTTCCCTTTTAGGGATTTTGCTCTATCATGTAGTAGCTTCCTCCTTCTGTTGTACAGTTTATTTATGGCTGGGGTACACCAGACTGGACACCTGCCTTTGGATGATTGGGTCTTGATTTTGTTTGGGATAGCATGATCCATGCATTCCTGGAGATGTCCGTAGAATGCGTTTATATAGAATTCTGCAGTTTGGGCAGTAGCTTCCACTGGCCCTGGGGCCTTGAAGGATTACACTTCGGTTTTGATAAGTGTGAAGTTCGCTTTTGAGAAGTTTTTCACTCTGGTTTTCTGGGCTGGGGGTGGGGTCAGGATGTGGATATCCAGTGAAATTAATTTATGGTCTGATATTACCAATGAGGGATATACTTCTGGTATGGAGCATAGAGTCCCCATGTTGGTAATGATCAGGTCTAGTATGTTTTC
Source organism: Protopterus annectens (assembly GCF_019279795.1). Lineage (NCBI taxonomy): Eukaryota > Metazoa > Chordata > Ceratodontiformes > Protopteridae > Protopterus > Protopterus annectens. The sequence goes on from NC_056729.1 coordinate 580,168,233, forward strand.
CCCTCTTGTGGGAGTGGTGACTAGTTGTTCCATAGCATTTGAGTTTATAAATTCCAGGAACCTTTGGGCTAAGGTGCTGGGGCTTGAGTAATGCTCCCAGTCTATGTTTGGGTAGTTGAAGTCGCCCAATATAATGGTGTTCGGAGAGATCTTCATGTTCTCCAATGTTTTCAGGAAAGCCGAGTGGGATTCCTGACTTTGAGAGGGTGGTCTGTAGGATGCTATAAACTGAAAAGCAGTCTTGCCCACTGTCAGTTGCACATGGATGGTCTCCGATACTTCGTGCAATGCCACTAACCTGGAGGTGTGGATATCCTTGATAAATATGGAAACTCCCCCTCCTTTTGTGGTTCGGTCCAGGTTTTGGGAGCGAAAAGCATGATATGAGGTATAACCTGGTAGTGCTGGGGTGCTCTCTGGAGCCTTGAACCAGGTTTCTGTCACTGCACAGATATCGATGTTCTCCATACTGAGGAGAGCTTCGAGTGCATGCATCTTGAGGTTAAGACTTCTGGCGTTTAGCAGCATTACCCTTAGTTTCTTGTTCCTTGTGCTGTCTATGGAGGTGGGTTTGACATTTGAGCCTTGCCTAAAAAGGCACTATGGGGGTGGCAAGAGCCTTTGCCAATATCCAAAAGCCCAAGGGTGACAGGTGCAAGCCGTCCCTAGCGAAGCAACATGGCTTGTCAAGCATGCCATCCCAGGCTGACAGACACTGGATCCCCTTTGAATGACACCATAATTTTAGCCAATTGTTAAAATCAATCATTTTGTCTTTATACTGTGGCATCATTCTAGGTGAGGGTAAGATGCTGCTCAAGGTCAGGGTCATACCGGCCTGGGCTACATGATCAGAGAGCTCCTCTGTCTCTTTTCATGTAGTCGAGGGAGGTACATCTCAGGTCATTCACGCCAGCATGTACAATGACTGAGTCATATTTGTATTTGCTTTGGAGTGACCTGAGTGTTTGCATTATGTGGCGGATCCTAGTGCCCGACAGGCAGCTCACTGTGACCTTCTCTTTATTCAGCCTGGTGAGCGGGACATCAGTGTGTCTGACAATAGAGTCACCTATTACAAGAGTATCAGGTGTGTTATTCAGCCTTAAGGGCTGTGACTGCTTGGCACACTGACTTTGTGTGCTATGTGTTGTACGTGTTTTGTTTTGGGGTAGCGTTTGCTTGGATGTCTGCTTTGGAGGTCTCTGTTGCTTAGGTAGATTTTTGTTTAGAGCCTCCGAGTATGTTTTTGTGTTTTTATGTGTTTGGTTCACTGTTGTGGTGGGACTATGTGATACTGGAATTGTGTTGTGTGAGGTTACCTTCTCCTCCTGACTGGTTACACCAGTTTTGAGATGAGAGCTCAGCCTCCAGTTTGGCTATATGGTTGCATCTCTCACATATATTTGAACCTGTTTGGAGGAGGAGAGGGTTGTCCGTGTACATGAGACAGTTGTAACATTGCCTCAAAATTCCCAGATTCACCAGCTGGACTGGAGAGGAAACCATTGACTGACCTTTGGACATGCTAGAGTAATATAGGGAACTGAATTAAAACAGACCAATAGGGGACAAGGTAATCGTAGAGAGTATAAGAGTAAGTAGTGCTTATGGTTTATTAGTGCTAACTTGTAAAATGACTTATTTGGACCAGTGAGGGGCCTTAGAATGAGAATATGGTGTTTAATTTGAGAGATAGAGCAGTTCTAAGGGAAAAAGTGAAGAGCAGACTTTGTGGAGCCAGGAATAGTTTAAACCCAATTAGGCGGCACTGCCCGATGTTGCGCTATGCGCAAAAGAGGGTTTTAAGAGAGGGAGATCAAGGAGTTAGGAATTGACCCAAAATGGCCAATAAAATGACAGTTTCAAGGCAGTAACCACTCCCCACAGGAGCAGGCAGGCTGCTCAATGTTTATCACTGCCACTGATGAACACAGAGACTTCCCTTTAGCCCAAGCAAACAATGGCCTCCAAGAAACTTACAAACAGTTCAGAACAGCAAATCTGTAACTGAACTTTTTTAAATCTCAGAAAAGTGGGAAAAAAGCAAGATTTTTTTGTTTTTTTTAAGGAAAGCAGAGGTTCACAAGTGTCAACAAGTTAGAACAGTGCAGTAAATGACCCCACACTTGAGTGCTAGGCCAGAGACAGATAAAATGCAAGTTTTAAGAAAAAAATGATTTTAAAAATAAGTGCAGGCAGGAAATTCAGTAATCAGCTCTAGGTTGTGTTCTAAATACAGTTACCAACACAGAAATCAAATTTAACAAGCCAGAAAATGCTCAAAAGTAGGCGGCAATGCAGAAAAACTTAATAATCTGAAGCAAAATACTTAAAATCTCAAAAGTGGCTCCTTTCTTCTCTCAGCGTTTTCTCCTCTTGGTGGGTGCTTCACCAACAGCCAACAAGTCCAAAAAGACGCCAAAACCACGAGGCAATTGGGTTTTAAGAGAGGGAGATCAAGGAGTTTGGAATTGACCCAAAATGGCCAATAAAACTACAGTTTCAAGGCAGTAACCACTCCCACAGGGGCAGGCAGGCTGCTCAATGTTCATCACTGCCACTGATGAACACAGAGACTTCCCTTTAGCCCAAGCAAACAATGGCCTCCAAGAAACTTACAAACAGTTCAGAACAGCAAATCTGTAACTGAACTTTTTTAAATCTCAGAAAATTGGGAAAAAAGCAAGATGTTCTTGTTTTTGTTTTTTTCAGCTTCAGGTAGTACTACAGTCCATACATGACTTGTATTCACTAGTGTTAACAATCAATAAGCATACATGTACTGCTTTAGCCTACAAAGGCACACTCTATTCGACAACATGGGACTACATCACAATGTATGCCATAGTGATTTTCAGCCCTGGCAATAGCATAAGGACCTTTGGATGGGATTAGAGCTACAACACTCCATACCATGGTATACACAGACTCCCAGTAGGCTATCACACATATACACATCATTGACACATTCACATACACATTCTCCATCACACACAGTCAACCTCACATAGCATGTGTTGCAACAGGTACATGCGTGTGTGTATCATGTCCTAGGTAGCTGATAGGCTGTTATCCATAGGGCCTATGGAAGCATAGACATATGGTACCCTGCACTACAACACACATGTAATGTAGGTTCCTGTGCCCCTGTCATGCAGAGCCACAGGGGTGATTACCAGGTTGTGTTCCTATCTCACATGCAATCATCATGGTTATTGATGGCAACTGCTAATGAGGACCTTCATATGCTGTTGATAGGTGGTTGGTTCCACAGTATGGTATGTGTCTGTGATGATGATATGCCAGTCAAGCATGTTCTGCTTTTTACATTACAAGGTGTTGGGCAGTAGAGTGTGTATCTTGTCTGGTGTTCCATCTGTTTACATGGAGCACGTCCAACACCTGTGGGTTTGCCATAGCTTTGTATGTTGGGCAGGGGTAGCCTCTGGGTAGGCGGTATGTGACACAGTGTACAATTGGTTTGGTAAGACAGTCAGCCTAGGGCATCTGTTGGAATCCGGTAACACTCTTTGTGAGGTATGTGTCTGGCATCTACTGTTGATGTGTATGTGTTCTGAGGTACATACCAACAGGGACATTGTACTCTATGATGGGTGTTATGACTGATGAGTGGAGTGGAACCCTGACCTCTGTTTCCATGGATGACACACATTCACTGATGACATATGGACTGTCCTAGGTTTACATGACTAGTGTGGCACAGTGATCATCATTAGGGACACTACTGTCCACCTGTGTCCCGTAGTCTCTTATCACACCTTCGGTGTTGAGTACACTACCACCTATGTGTTAGTTCATGGGTACAGGGCTTTTAACAACAGGGATGGCAATACATGTACACCATTCAGCTGGGGCATACATTTCAACATCCACTGGTGTACACATTGATATGCATATCAGCACATATACAGTCCACCTTTTATGGTGGGAATATCAATAATGCTAAGGTTGAGGGGGATACAGTTATGTAATGATATTGCCCAGTCTTGTGCAGAATGCATGGAAGGTGTTCTCAGCCCATATATGTTTAGCAGGACCCCATATCTGGGAGACTATATACCTAACAAAGCATACCAACGGCATTTGAACAACACATGTCATATGCTAGCACTGTATGCTGTCTTGTTTGACACACACTACAACCTACATAGATATATATACACATAACCTGCACCAACATATAAATGTCCACCTTTCACAAACAGTTGCAGTATGTCCCTTGCTCTATGCACATGTTCAGATGCTCAGAAATCAGACACACATGTATCTCGACATGTGTGTGCCATACAGACACAAGGTCCACACTGTTGTAAGTCCATACACCTCATGGATGACCTGTTGGGCCTTGCTACGGGTAGGACAGTTGTCACATGTGTGCATACAGTAATAGTACAAGGGTGTACATAGCTGCAAATGATACATCACTATGCCAATCTGCTACAGTGGTTGCCAATGCTAAGCTACACATTATGTGACTATCATGCATATCTTACTCTGTGACATCCAAGTTTATCTAGGTGTTTGCAATACTCCCCAAAACTGCCATTAAACACAGTACTGTACAGACCATAGATAACATGTTCAGATGTTTGACATGTACTGCTGACCTACAACTGTCACACTTATGTTCCACTGCACACAGCTACCCAACAATTTCTCCATGGCAATACTTATGCATGGCATCAGTGCATACATACCTACTGCTACCACATATGCATGTATCAGAGGATCAACAGTACTAACCATAACCATCTACTACCTGCCGGTAACTACAAACTGTTACATACCTGTATGTCCCTTCCGGGTCTGTCTGTGTATGTTATTTATTTATTTTTTGGGGGTACTGAAACGTACTGTTTTTTGGGTTTTTTTTCCTGCTTGGCGTTGTTTGCTATGTTCAATTTGCAATGTAATGATTGCATGTGGGGATAGCAAGTCCTATCTGTTTTTATAGGTATCTGCACATGTGTATGTGATGCCTTCTGCACCAATTGTTGGCCAGCATCTGGTAAATGCATACAGCCTGCTGAGTGGTAATTGCAGTACTCACTGTCATAGCAACCCAATGCGATAAATTGCTAAGGTATGTAGGCGTAGCCCTTTCAGATATCCAGAGTGGGGCCCATGCTTGTTTGCTGTGAAGACTGTTGTGTAAGTCAGACGGTTGGTATATGTCTTATAAATGAAGCCAGAGGTGTAGACAGTGATGTACATGTTGTACTCAGACCTGACTGTTGCCACTTCCAACACTAAGCTATCAGTGTAGAGTTTTACTCACCACTACAAATGCTTACACAACATTTATGTGACTATACTGGGAATATTAATGTACTGACTTCTGCAGGGTTATGTTTTTTACTGTTGACATTACCACAGGGTTGGCAGGACAACTGGACAATTCCTGTATTGAGTATGCCTACCTACACACTTGGTAGACCCTAAACGCACAAGTATCTTTTAATTGGGGGGGGGCTTACATACTGAGAGCATTATGCATTAATGTGTGAATATTATCTTACTGGACTTGCAGGATTGGTGTGTAGCTGTGTGTTTATCAGGGCAGGTTGTCTGTGTGCATGGTTCCCACCTGTGAACTTGCCCAGTTGGTAGCCAGAGGATACACTGTCATTCTTTGTCTGTGCAACTCACAGGTGTTTTCAGCACTGTTACAATGGCATTGTTATAGTCAGTTGCTACCAGTACATGGCTACATCCTTTGATATTTCTGTGTTATACTCCTACATAAGGGTATGCTTGGGGAGGGCCTAATAAAGCTATTTGCAGAGTGTGTAACAGCAGTATAGCGTATATGCCTGTGTGTTTGGGCCTCTGCCGGGCCTATGGAATAGTCACATACATCTTTGCATGGTGTCATGGATATGTAATTGTATGTGAGGTACACCTTACACATAATAGGAACAGTAGGTGTATACTTCAGTGAAGCAGTGCATATGGATTAGTACTCCTTTCATGACATACAAGCAGTGTCTACTGTAATTATTGTCAGTATTCATTGTGTAATAGCCCACCATTCTGACTGACGTCAGTACTTTTCTGTGGGATTCTGAGGGACACAGCTAAAATATGTTTCACAATCAGGGACATCCCTGGAAAGTTGACTGAATTAGGAGGTATGGCCTCTGCCCTACTCAGATATGCAAGTGTTTGTGCTGCTATGATACTGTGTGGGGGTTGTAAAGTGCCTCTGCAACATTATTTTCTGCTTGATTGGCTGCTTCTCACATCACACTCATGTAATGCAATCCCACAACAATTGCTGGTAAAGATCCACAGAACAGGCTTTGTGTTATGGCCTTCCTATATTTCCTTTACATTCTCTCATTGTAATAAATGATATATTTTTTGCAGCACAAAGTTATTGTATATCTGTTGTGGCTTAGTGGTACTTCATGCAGTCTTATGTGTTCAAGGTCTGGGGTTCGAGACTGACAAATGTATTTTAATTTTGCTGCTAAGCAGAACAAGGGCCCTGACCTAGAGTGACTAAGGCACTTTTAAGCAGTTGTAAGCGGGTTTGCGCGTCGCTTAGTGATGCTTAGCTAAGCGCACACATGCTTAAACATGCTTACTACTGCTTAAAAGTGCTTACTCCCGCTAACCCCCACGCTAATTTCTTTGAAAGAAAAGAAAATGGGGAGATAGGAAAGTGGTGAAAAGGGGGCACAAAGAGGGAAAGACAGTAGGAAAACAAGCTCGGGATGTGCAGGACAGGTGTAGGGAAGGTCCATAGCTGCCCATTTCTTTATCAGCAACAGCTGTGCATATGTTGCAAATTTGGAGTGAAATTTGAAACCTTCCACCCCTGAGAGAGGGGTGAGGACAACATAGTTTGTTGTACTGCCAATTAGAATTATCAGTGTACATGTCCAACAAACATGTGTGCGAAATGGGAAGCTATGTATGGGGCGTAATTTTTTTTCGGGTACAGATTGCCCTTTTTTTTTTTTTCAGGGGAGAGTGGAAAGTGAGGTAGAGGAAGTAGGTATATTTGGGGAGGTAGGTTGGGTAGGTAAACAGACAAGACAAACAAGATACATGCAGGGGCGGAGTATGACACATGGGGTGGGTGAACACAATTGACGGGGACGGATGTTTGGAAATCGCAAGCCCATGAGCCCACAGATGGTAACAGTGGGACTGAGATCCCCACCCATGGGCAGTCACCACTGGACCTTCACAGACCCAAGGGTCACTGTGCTGGGGGCTGCATAGGAGGAGCAGGCTCACCCGTGAGTTGCGGCACTCTCGCCTTGAGCTGGCATAGGGGATTAGCGACTAAACGCTGGATCTCCCTACGCACCACAACCCGTACCTTTTGGAGGGTGACAGGAGGCCCTTCTCTGCCCATGCTTGCAGGGGGGGGGTCAGAACTTCCACCCAAAGGTGGTACAGGACCTACGGAGGAGGGTGGCCCGGGCTGGGCACCAGACCTGCTGGTGCCAGGTGCAACTGCCAGCTGAGGAGGGACAGGTGGGTCCGCTGGGACCGGCCTTCCCATACGTTCTGTGATTAGGTGTGTTTAATTACATCATAGACAACAGCATTCCAAGTTAGTTGTAACGGCATGCAGTAATATTCCCATTAACCCAACACACCAGGGTTACAACAGTTGAACAGCAAGCATAACACATGCATGTATTGAACGACAGTGGACATTACAACAGCATGCAGGGATGATTGGTGGCAACAGGCCACCAAGATTGTGGTGTTTTAACAGGGGACATGCATCAAAGTAAGTGCAGATTTTATATAACAATAGGACATATGTCCCAACAAATGTTATGAAAATAGACATACCCATTGAGGTGTGGAATTGCATTGTTTATGCAGATGGAGTAGGGTGTAAAAAGAAACCTCCATTAACATCTTATTAGTACTTTAACTGTACACTACATTTCTGTTGACTGCAGATGTATATCCCCTACATGTATTCTTACACTAGGAAACATGCATTTGATTGCGTTATGGGTTTTGCTACTTCATGATATACCTGGCCTATATCTGACATAGTAACTGTCCAGGATGCAGATGTTACTGCTACATACTTGTATTAAATTGACTTGTTTATGTATCTGCACATCTGGATGTGTTCACATGCCTTTTTCACTTGTTTTCTACACAACCCTACTTTTCAGGTAGCACACTAACATTTCTGGGGAACACCTTGACAGGCTACTCATGTGCCAGATTTACCTATGCATGTCAGCCATTTCACAACTGTTGAGGACTGTTACATACTTCACAGCTACTGGCACTTCCTTCATCCACTTTATATGGGACTGCACTACTGGGGGTTGTCAGCACTTAATACAACAGTAACATTTCTTCACTGCAAGGGTACAACAACATTTCTGAGTAACTGGCACATATACACTGCAAGTATTATACCTTTCTTATTTACATTAAAACTCTTTTCTACAGGCTCTCTCCTTTATTTGACATTGCACTGCATACAGTAGACCTATTCAGGACATGTTATACCCTTACTGATAGGTTACAAGACTGTTTTTCAGGCTCACTCACTTTTTATCTATGACAGTGCATGCAGAGATAGTATTCCAGACATGTTTTTGCTTTATTCTTGGGTTACTACACTCTATTCCTGGCTATCTGACTTATGATATGTAACAGTATATGCAGATGATTTATTCAGGAAATGAATGATTGATACTTCACAGCTACTGCCAATTTCTTCATCCACTTCCTATGGGACTGCACAACTGTGGGTTGACAGCACCTCATACAACAGTACTATTTTTTATTGCAAGGGTACAACAACATATCAAAGTAAGTGACACAGACACACTCCAAGTTTTATACCTTTATTAATTACATTGAACACTGTTTTCTACAGTCTCTCTCCTTTACTTGTTATTACAGTGCATACGGAAGACATATTCAGGACATATTATACCTTTCTTGATAGGTTACAACACTTTTTCAGGCCTGCTCACTTATATGTTATGACAGTACATGCAGGGATAGTATTCCAGAATTATTTTACCTTGATTGGTGGGTTAGTACACTCTATTTCTGGATCACTGACATTTGTTATATAACAGTACATGCAGAGGATTTAATCAGGACATTTTATTGCTGTATTATTGGGCTTGAACACTTTCCTCATACTCACTCACATATATCATGTAACAATACATGCAGAATATTTACTAACCTGCCTGGTGGCGCAGCCTTAGCAGCCTGTCTGCATAGGCTTGCTAATTCATAGCACGAGCACCTGCAGCTGTGGAGTAAATAAAGGGATATTGAGACATACCTATCCATTACTTAGACTATATTAGTTTGTCTTACATACTGCATTCCATGGCTACCTACTTACTAGTGGGGCATCACACATTTGACGGGCCTCCTGGATCCACTGGTTCAGAAGGTCCTGCTTCTGCCTCTTCAGATCTGCATGGTGGTAACGGACCTGCTCACCAGTCCGAGGGACGCCTGTGGCACTGGTGAGTTCATGAGCCAACCGGTTCCAAGCCTCCGCCTTATACTCCGTTCCTTGGAACTGGCCCTGCAGGAGTCGAGTCTCATGCCGATGGACTAGGATCCAAACCATATATCTTGACTCCTCGATGCCCCAGCATTGCGATCGAAAGCGTATACCCTCACCAGCACCAGACATTCTAACTGCAGATGGGAGCTACAATCAGTTATGGCGAGTATCCCCACCTATGCGGCTTAAATATGCCGCATTTCCCGCACTTTTCTGTGATTGGCCATTTTTGAATATTCTCGGCTGACTGCAGACCTGCTTAGCAATGGTTAATCAAACATTTATTACTATATATATGTTAACAGTGGATGTTTATCCTAAGCTGTTGTGGCTTAGTGGTTCAGTACTTTGATTATGGTGCACAGTGTCCTGGGTTCAAACCTTATCATTGCTTTTTATTTTACTACTGTCCAGACAGGTTAGGGGGCATGGCTGTGTTTAAGCAACTTTGCTCTACGTTGCTCCACGTTGCCCGATGGTGCGCTGGTTGGTGTGGCGCGCACCTCAGTGCAAATCGATTACGCTGGGTAAAGCGCTATTTAGCTCTGGGCAACTATTTTGCGCTGGGTAAAGTGAGATTTAGCTATGGGCAACTACATTGCACTGGGTAAAGCACGAGTTAGCTATCGGCAACTATATTGCGCAAGGTTAAGCATTGCTTAACTGCGGCCAATTATATGTCAGGTTCCTTTATAAATATACATTTTGTTCACTGATACATAAGCCATTTTAATGCTTTTTAGTAAAAGTTTCATCATATAGGTCAGGAATTATTTCATATACTAATTTGGAACAGAAAATAGGAAGGGGAGTGGTGGGACTCGAACTGTGAATGCCTCCTCTTTGTGCGAATGCTCTACCACTATGCTATTGCTATTTGGTGTAATTTGCATAAACATTCCTTATTATGCTCTTCCATGTCGAGATTGCTAACTGCAGCTAAGCAATGGGCATACCCGCGCACACACACGCAGGTATATTGGGAATTAGAAAAAAATTAATGTTTTACTTTTTATAACTGTACTGGGGTTTACAATGTCAGGGAGTGTGGTGTTGGGTACATGGACATTTGAGCGGACTCGCTCTTGTGTGTTGACATTTTGTTTTTTAACACACTTGCAGGGGCGTAGACCTTTACACTGCTCGGCAGTCGGATACGCCCCCTGCTTGCCTGCATGGTCCGTGTTGGACTTGGGGTTGAGTCAGCGTGCCCTCATGAATATTCATGGCACACTGATGTCATACCATTCAACTGCACCCTCCGAGTAAGACTTATTTAGTCTTACACGGAGGATTCGTGAATCCGGGGGCATGTATTTTGGATAAAAACATTGGGGGTGTAGGATATGCTGGGAGGAAGCTAAATGTGAATTTAGCTTGCAAGAAATGTATAATCTTGCATATGTGGGCTTGTTAGCAACATACAAACAGATAGTATGAGCTCAAAAAGAAAAAGTAACCAATTTCAGAAATTCTTAATCACATAACATAAACCAGATTAGACAGTATAATAAGTAAATGAATAATCAGCAAGACATATAAGGGAATTCAAAGATTAAACAATAAAAATTCTAAGAGATGAATGGATGAAAATATGTATTAACCCCAGATATGCAACAAAGTCTATAAAATGTACAATATTTGCATGGAAGCATCTGTACAGATCCTTACACCAGCCATGTTACAACATGTGCTCCCACAAGTGGATGAAACATGTTTCAAATGTGCAGAAAGAAAAAGAGGGGATTGGGAACATATTCTTTGGGGGAAGTTCTGAATTAAACATCTTTAAACAAGAATTGCAAAATAACAGTAGTTAAACTAGCAGGGGAACATTTATCTCCAACTAAGGAAATTATGTTGTTAAGCTGGACAAAAGCATCTTACCCAGGATATGTTTTATCACTACTAAGCATAGTATTAATAGTAGTGAAAAAGGGCAATGGCAACAAAATAGAAAGGTAAAGATATACCAACAACTCAAGACGTTAAGAGAAATGTGCAAAAGATAAAGGAATCAGACATGCAACTGTGTAAAGGGGAAGGGAGATTATTAATAAACAAAACAAATGTAATCTAGTTTTGGAATCAAAGAACAGATACATGAAAATAAAAGAGAATTGCTGAATAAGGGAATCGAGGTATCTCTGTACATAAAACAAAAGTGGATATTGTAATTGATGGCAGTATAGAACAACCAATACTAATCTTTACTAGGTCAAGCTGCATCAAATTGTATATAGTTATAAAAACTTTATAATAGTTTACGTTGGGTTAACTAATTATTTTTGTTCATAATCAAGAAAACTTGTAAGGAATAGATGGAATGTGAAAGTGATAATTTTTAATGGGTTCCTATTAGATGACCTAAGATGCATTCTATTGAATGCATCTTGGTTGAACTTAAAACAATGAAAAGGCAAAATAGCAAAGCGGCTTTTAAGCAAATTATTTCCCAGGGAAAGAATTAGATTGGCCGCTTCTGTTACTTTGCCGTTTTTGGCACTGTAGTGTGATCTCAGAGTTGGTATATTTAAGTAGGGGGGTGTGGGGGGCAAAGCCCCCCACTTTATGTATTCTTTCAATTTTTTTTTTTGGAACAGCGTTTTTTTTCCCTTGGAAAAATCGCTGTTCTAAGCTTTCAAGATTGTAAGTTTTCGCTTACATGGGGTCGATTATTCATCGTTCGCTTTTTTAAGCGTTCAATGATATAATATAGACCCTTTTTAATATAGTTGGAGTATTAAGCAAAATGACTAAACATAGATAAAGAGACTGAAATATGATTATAAATGCTAGTTGGTGAATAACTAAATATTTGTGAGTAAAGGAGCAAAAAGAGATTAAAGAGTGTATATTACAACCTGTATACAGACAATACTGCACCATGCATAAGGGCTGTACTCACTGTAAATTAATGGAAATTATTATTATTAAAACGTGGTCTAAAAAAAATATACCCGATCAGTTCATCAAAGCTATGCTGCAGGATATTGGGGAACATGTGGTTTCAACATTCCACATGGGACTGGGAAACCATGTGAGACTGATATGTTGCAGCCCATTTCCCAGAAGTTCTGGAAGCCACAGGCTGCACCCACAATGAAATTAAGGACCCAACTGGGGAATTGGGATGGAGGTACATGAAACAAAAAGGCTATCACTCCATCAATTGCCCATTGGTCTGTAATGCACAGGTTATCATCTACAATGCACATGCAAGTTACCCAGGTAATTTCCTCTATATTCACATATGGCTCTTCTTTGACCTGTATCACCACCTTAAAAGGGATGAGTTGCCGGGGTCATCTTATTATTAATGTTCGATAGGCCCTAGAGCCCTGACTAATGGCGTCCATCAGACATCCACAAAATGAAACAGATCAGGGTACAGTTCTGCACATTCACAAACCAGGAACATTACTGAATGTGCATTTGGATTGCTGAATGCATGCTTTCATTGTCTGGATTCATTAGGTGGTATCCTACAGTATGAACCCGGCACTTGTACAAAAATAGTTATAGTATATGCAGTTTTACAGATTGTGATACTGAGGAGGCAGATACACCAGGGGGTTCATTTGCACAAGATGACAATGCAGAAGACCAGATAAGGGAGGTAGTACCAGGTGAGTCATTAGAGGAACCACCTGCAGGGGATGATCATGCTAGATGGAGGTGGGCACAGTCAACTGTGGTACTGTAAGAGAGGCAGTGGCTTGTACATAGCTTTGGCCCCTTGGAAAACTTAGTAAAACAGATACACTACATTAAAACTGATACATGCAAACAAAACACCAGACTGTGCTCCCCTATGCATAGTCTGGTCACAGCGTATATCCGACATAGGTGACTGAAGTAATATACAAAGAGCAGGGCATAATTATCATCCTTTGCAGAGTTGGGTAGGGCAGCACATGTATGGATGACTTTCACAGGGAGGTGTATGAATATGGAGGCTATATATATGAGAAAGAGTGCAGGTATGTATGGGCTGTGATAATGGGGAGGGGGGCATAACAGGACAATTGCTTCAGAGGCCAAATGTCTCAAAGTGTGTGTGTGTGTGTGTGTGTGTGTGTGTGTGTGTGTGTGTGTGTGTGTGTGTGTGTGTGTATTTAAGTGAGTGATACACTGTGGGCAGTGGTGGAGTAACTGTGTGTCTACTGGGATATAGCCTCAGCAATAGGTGCAGAACTGTGTGTTGATTTAGTAGACAGGTCCAGAGCTTCATGGTATGGGGTTGAACATCCTGTGCACTAGCTGTTCCATTCCCCTAGCTAGATGTTGGCATGCTGCATGAGCTTGAAGGACAGAGCACATTCTAGTAGGTGATTCAGTCTGTTGAAGCAATCAAACATGCATGACATGCTCTCTATGTGGTCATTGCACACCCTGCGGAAACCCAACCAACTCTGTCATGGCTGTGGTGGTCCTACTCTGTGCTTCTATAATGGCCTTGTACATATACTGCGTTGCGGCCATTGACACACCAGTTTTAGGGGGAAGGCTGTAACCATGCCTCCATCAAGATCCAGTACTCAGCCCTGCCATGTGTCACCCTTGTCCAATGGAGCTTCCAGCAGGTCCCAATATGTGTCTGGTGTGCAATGTCATATGTCCCTGACTGATGGTATTCCCACTAACCTGCCTCCTTGTGTGGTGTGTGCATGGAGTATGTAGGGGATGCATGGGGAAACCAGAACCACCTCCATCTCCATCAGAGGTGGCTTGTCTAATGACTCACCACCTGGCAATCTACCTTCCTGTGCCAGTTGGCCATCTTGTTGTTATGCAGCATGTATGATATCAGTGGCCCTACATCAGACCATTGTACATGCCTAGTCTTGGCCACTGCAGCACTGATATCCACTGCCAGATCTTTTCAGACATGGTCACAGTAGGCCCAGTTAGCAACATCCAAGACAAAGAGCATTGGGCCAAGGGGAAGGAGGCACTAGATATGATTCTTATTTTCTGTAGCTGAGAATCTGGCCTTCCTTGTATGTTTGTCAGCAGACTCAACAGTATACTTATTGGCCTGTTGTTTAGACACTGATCTGTATGTATGAAAAACACTGGTATGAACATGATGGTCAGGAATGTCCCACAAATCTCCTGTTAACTGTGTTACTGACATTTATATATTTCTAACCAAGTTGTGCATCAAAAGTGAGTCAGAATCACATAAAAGTAAAGAACAAATGCTCCCCATAGAGCAACAGCTAAACTATTACAGCTCTCCTGGATAACATCAATGTAACCTGGCATTGTGGAAAAAAAAACAGTTTGGCAAATGTGGTGGACTAATACAGTTAACTTGTTTAACACAGGGGTATTACAAGCCCAGACTGAATGACTTGCACAGGTGATCTGAGGAAGTGGAGAAGGATGTGTTTCCCTTCAGGGCTTATAATCCTTCTGCACAGCAGTTACCTATATTAGGAATTATTTTCTCATTTCAAAATTGTTTAATAACCCCTTGAAAAAAAAGAAGTTATGTCTTACCATAATGTTCCATCTGTGTTGTAGATCTTTATTCATTCATTACTATTAGGACTTCGGTTCCGTCGTCGGAACCGATATGGCCGTTTCCAAGCTCACGCCAGCCAAAAACTCTCAGCTAAGACCTACCCATAATGCCCCTCTCCTAGTTACTCCAGATCAAGTCTGCCCGCCCCTATATAATAGCCGTAGTAATAGAAAAATAGTAGAAGGCTCTGTCTGAGCAAATACCCTAACCAGGAGTTCCTAAAGTCCACCAGGAGTCCAGGCAGGGGGAAGGAGGACAGGAAGTAATGAATGATCAAAGATCTACAACACAGATGGAATGTTATGGTAAGACATAACTTTTTGATCTGATGTTGTAAATCTTTATTCATTAATCACTGTTAGGACCGAGTCTTCAGCTACTTGAATCCTGGGTGGCCCCAAGGAAGGATATTAATGAGCACCATAGAACCAAAAGATGCTCATCCGCTGGAGGCCAAATCCAATTTGTAATGAGAGATAAAGGTATGAGGTCTTGCCCAAATGGCTGCTGTGCAGATATCATCCATAGAGGCTCTGGAATGAAATGCTACAGAAGTAGCCATAGATCTGGTAGAATGAGCCTTCATTCTAGAAGGTAAGGATAGCTTATTCTGTTGGTAGATAAAGGTAATGATGTTTCTAAGCCAGGAGGATAAAATCACTATGGAAACAGGTTTACCCAATCTGGGTCCTGCAAAGGCCACAAACAATTGATCTGTTTCCTGAAAGATTTAGTCCTGTCCAAATAACAACGAAGCTGCCGATGCACATCAATGGTGTGCAAAAGGTACTCGCCTCTATTATAATGCTGAGGGAAGAAAACTGGCAGGTCACTAGATTGGTTAATAGAAAATTCAGAAATGACCTTGGGCAAGAAAGAAGGGTCAGTATGAAGGGACACCTTATCCGTGTGGAAGATCAAGTAAGGTCTCTTGACACTCAAGGCCTGCAGCTCAGATACTCTTCTCGCTGAAGTAAGGGCTAATAGAAGTAAGGTTTTCCATGACAAAAATTTTAAATCACATGAATCAAAGGGCTTGAAATGAGAACCTGTGAGAGACTTAAGCACCAAAGTCAAGTCCCATGGTTCTAAGGGAGGCTTTTATGCGTATTTAAAGTGTTTTTTGATTGTATCTGCTTTATTTTCTGAAATATATATATATATATATATATATATATATATATATATATATACTTGTTTCCTGCCTTTCTAAGCTAGTATAGTCCAGTTTTCAGGTTAGTGCTGAATTCAGGGTTGTGTTACAAATCTCTGTGTTTTACTTGGATAGAAGGAAGTTTCTCTGTTCACCTGTGAGAGAGGGGAGCTTTGAGCAGCCTATCTGTCCCTAGAGGAGTGGTTTCAGTCAAGAAAGTAGTAGTTTATTGGCCATTTTGGACTAATTTCTATCCCTTTCATTTCCCTGCTGTAAAAATGGATTTCCCCAGTTTTGCGCGTCGGCAGTGCCGGTTAGCTAGGGTATAACCATTCCCGGCTCTACAAAGTCTCCTCTTCAATTTTTCCCTTGCAACTAGACAAACTTTCAACTTAAGAACTCAAGCCATTCATTTTTCAGCCTGGCACTTGCTCAAAACTCATAGCAAGCATTTATAAACCCTAGCACTACAGAAGGACAAGGCCCTCTATTCGACCTTACCAGCCATTCAGTAAAACAGTTTACTGTACCTATCCAGATGTGTCCAAAGGGCAGTTTCAGGTGTACTCTCCAGTCCAACTGGTGAATCTGGACATTTTGAGGCAATGTTACAACTGCCTCATGTACACAGACAACCCTCTTCTCCTACCACCAAACACTAATACATGCGAGAGATGCAATTATACAGCTAAACTGGAGGCTAAGCTCTCTCAACCCAAGACTGGATCAGACAGTCAAGAGGAGAAAGGAAATACTGGCATCACACCACCAGTCTCACATAGACCCATTAAACCAGCACCGGCAAAAAGCACACGTAAATACACGAAAACATACTTGGAGGTTCTTAATAAAAATCTGCAGAAGCAACAGAGCCCTCCAAAGCAGACATCCAAGCAACCTCCACCCCCCAACACAAACCATGAAACACATACTTCACAAAACCAGTGTGCCACACAATCACAGCCCTCAAGGCAAAATAACATACCCAACATACTAGTAATAGGTGACTCTATAGTCAGGCACACTGACGTCCCACTCACTAGGCTGAATAAGGAGAAGGTTACTGTTAGCTGCCTGTTGGGTGCCAGGATCCGCCACTTAACACAAGCACTCAGGTCACTTCAGAAAAAGTACAAATACGACTCTGTCATTGTCCATGTTGTTGTGAATGACCTGAGCTGTACCTCCCTGGACTACATGAAAAGTGACATGGAAGAGCCCAGGCCGGTATGACCCTGACCCTGAGTAGCATCCTGCCCTCACCAAGAATAATACCATGGTATAAAGAAACTAATATCAATTTCAACAACTGGCTAAGTTTCTGGTGTCATTCAAAGGGGATCCAGTGTCTGTCTGCCTGGAATGACATGCTTGACAAGCCACGCTGCTTCCCTAGAGATGGCTTGCACCTGTCACCCTTAGGCTTTCAAATACTGGCCAAGGCTCTTGCCACCCCCA
This sequence comes from Protopterus annectens, assembly GCF_019279795.1. Taxonomy (NCBI): domain Eukaryota; kingdom Metazoa; phylum Chordata; order Ceratodontiformes; family Protopteridae; genus Protopterus; species Protopterus annectens. Next base: position 580,185,933 of record NC_056729.1, read on the forward strand.
TAGTGCCTTTTTTAGGCAAGGCTCAAAAGACAAACCCACCGCCGTAAATAGCACAAGTAACAAAAATCTGAGGGTAATACTACTCAATGCCAGACGTCTAAACCTCAAAATGCATGCACTCGAGGCACTCCTCAGTATGGAGAAAATTGATATATGTGGAGTAACAGAAGCCTGGTTTAAGGCTCCAGAGAGCACCCCAGCACTACCAGGCTACAACTCATACCATACATTTCGGCCACAGAACCTGGACCTAAATACAAAAGGCGGGGGAGTATCCACATACATCAAGGATACCCACACCTCCAGGTTAGTGGCACAGCACGATGCTTCAGAGATTATCCACGTGCAACTAACAATGGGCAAAACTGCAATTCAAATTGTAGCTTGCTACAGATCACCCACCATGTCCCAGGAACCCCATTCTGCATTTCTGGAAACACTGGGTAACATAAAGGTCCTACCAAACACCCTAATATTGTGTGATTTCAACTACCCAAACATTAACTGGGAGAACTACTCAAGTACTAACTCCCTTGCCCAACATTTCCTAGAATTTATAAACTCAAACACCCTGGAACAACTGGTCAACACTCCCACCAGAGGTGACAATATATTGGACCTGGTCATCACCAACATGGGCGACCGGTGTTCCAAATCCGGAGGTCAACTCCTCGCTGGTTAGATCTGACCATAAACAAATCACTTTAGATATCCACATTCCGCCCCCACCATGAAAAACTTTTCAAAAGCAAACTTCACGTTACTTAAGACGGAGGTGGAAAGTTTTAAAGCCCCTATGCTAAAGGATAATGCTGTCCAAGCTGCAAAATCCTTTACTAATGCATTCTATGGGCACCTACAAGAATGCATGGATCATGCAATCCCAAGAAAAACCAAGACTCACTCCTCCAAGAAAAGGAAACCAGTCTGGTGGAACCCTGCCATAAACAAGCTATACAATAGAAGGAGGAAACTAGTACAGAAAAGAGTAAAATCAGCAAGAAACTACGATCCCTCATAAAATCATCCAAGGCGAGCTTTGAAATAAAACTTGCCAAGGACTCCAAAGATAACCACAAGGCATTCTTTAGCTATGTCATGAATCTAAGTGGCAATGCTCAGATACACTGAACCAACCAATATTGCCAACATCCTGGCAGACAGGTTCAGTGCAAACTTCACCCACCTCTCACCCATAAAAGGTCCCATAACCATACCAGAAGAATGTAGAGCCCCTGAAATCACAGACACTCAGGTTAAAACAGCCCTCTCCAAAGCCAAAACCACAGCATCAGTGGGACCGGATGGTGTCCAGGCTGCATCCTACATGAGCTCAAAGATGAACTACCCCCTCACCTAAACACACTGTTCAAACTCAGCCTCTCCACAGGCTACGTACCCATAGAGTGGTGCACAGCAACGGTTATTCCACTGCACAAAGGTGGAGCCACAACAGACCCCAGGAAATATCACCCTATAAGCCTGACTAGCTTGGTCTGCAAGGCTATGTAGCGCATCTTCATGGAACTCATTAACAGAGACATTGGGAACCTCCAAACACTGGACCCCACCCAGTTCGGCTTTGTTAAGGGAATATCATACCTCCTAAACCTGGTGGACTTCTTTGAGACAGTTACCAAGGCTATAGATGAGGGAAAGGTGGTACACACAGCCTACCTAGACCTTGCAAAGGCCTTCAACACCATTCCCCATTCTGGTATTATAGACAAGCTCACCAACCTGAACATAAACCCTTATGTCAGAAGATGGGTTGCCAATTGGCTCACAGACAGAATCCACATGATGAGAGTTGCGGGAGCTAGGTCTGACTCTAAACTGGTTACAAGTGGCGTTCCCCAGGGCTCAGTCCTAGGACCCCTCCTGTTCGGCATATACTTCTCAGAGGTACAGACAAGTACTGGAGGACTATGACTGACCAAGTTCACAGACGACTGCAAACTAGGGGCTATAACTGACTCACCAGCTGGCACAGACATCCCCCAAAAGGGTCTCACTGAGACGGATACCTGGTGTCAAAATCATGGCCTCAAGCTAAATGCCAAAAAGTGCATAGTTATTCCCTTTGGAAATAACAAAGTACGCACAAACTACCACATAGGTGGTAGTCCCCTAAATATGGAAAACATAATAAGGGATCTGGGGACCCAAGTAGATAGTAATCTCTCCTTTGATAATCACATTGACAAAGTGGTTAGAAAATCCTTCTATGTGGCCCACCTAATCACAAAAGGGTTTGCATCCAGATCAAAAGAGGTCATTGTGCCCCTCTACTCATCACTCATCAGACCCATCATAGAGTACAATGCCCCATTTGGGATGTACCTTACAAGACACCTGCAACAGCTGGAAAGACCACAGGAGTACCTCGCCAAGAGGATCACTGGCCTCAAACAGATGCCCTATGCAGCTCGACTGAAGAAACTCCAGCTGTACTCGGTTGCATACTACCTGCTCAGAGGTGATCTCTGCCTGACATACAAGGCCATGTCCAACCGAGAATTGATGGACATGCTCCACCTAAAGAAAACTTTATCCCCTCGAGCCACACGCTCTAGGAATCTAAACCTCACCACAACAATAAAAAGGACGTGCTGGAGGGATAGATTTCTGTCCCAGAGACTTCCCATGCTTTGGAACAAGATTCCAATCTACATTAGGCAGAGCTCCTCACTAGCACTCTTCAAGACAAACCTTGACGAGTGGATGGGAAACAGAAAGTTTACCCCGGGGATCACTTCAGTGGCTCTGCTGGACAGAGGCACAGGAAACTAATCTAAGGGGGCGGTGAAAGCCAACACATTCTGGCTAGGCTTATAAATGCCTTCAGGCAGATAGCCTAGTACCTACCTATGAACCTATGACTGGAGGTTTAACATGTAATACTCCTTTCAAAAATGTCTTGTATAGGCGGTGTGACATAATCGAAGAATTATCAAGTCCATTATGAAAATTGGCGATAGCCGCTAAATGTACAGTGATCGTTGATGCTGAGGCCCCTGCATGTAAAAGAGTAGTCAGGTACTGTAGGATATTTTGAATAGGCATAGAGAAAGGGTCTACATTCTGATCTTTGGCCCAAATAGAGAATCTAGTCCATTTACTAGAATAAACTTTCCTGGTGGAAGGTTTGTGTGAAGCCAGAAGAATTTCACGAACAGGAGATGGCATGTCAGGCAGCTAGGCAATCACTGGAAGTGGAGGAACCAAGCTGTGAGCTTGAGACTGTGGAGGTTCAGATGAATCAGTCCTTGAGGATGAGATAACAAGTCTTGGGAATGATCCAGGATCCACGGGCTGTGAATCAGATGACGCCATAGAAACGGGAACCAGACTTGACGGGGCCAGTAGGGGGCAATGAGGATCACTTTGCTTCTCAACCTCTGAGCTTTTTGGAGAAAGTTTGGAATGAGGGGAAATGGGGGAAAGGCATATAGAAGACCCGGGGGCCAATCATGCATTAGAGTGTCCCTCAGGGGTTCCCCTGAGGGGGCATCCGGGCAAAGTAGCTTCTGCATTTGTAGTTTAGAAGGGAAGCAAACAGATCACAGCAAGGCTTGCCCCAGCACTGGAAGATCCAATCCATTGTTAGAGTTGTAGGACCACTCATGAGGCATCAGGTTGTTCCTGCTCAGATTGCCTGCAATAAGGTTGGAACTCCTGGGAATGTGCGTTGCTATAAGAAAGTGGTTGGAAGCTATCACCCAGTGCCAAATTCTCATGGCTTCCTGACACAGGGAGTAAGCCCTCGTTCCACCTTGCTTGTTAAGATACCAAATGACTGACATGTTATCTGACTGAATTGCAATGGTCCCAGAGGGTAGGGATGCATGGAACGCTTGCAACACTAAGAGAACTGCCCTCAGTTCCAGGACATTTATGTGCAAATTGGCCTCCATGGGGGACCAGGTACCTTTCCCTGGAAACGCCCCCCACCCTAACAGGGAAGCATCCGTGGTCACCGTGGGCTGGGGAAGAAAGAACGGTCGACACCAAAGATTCATTTGCGGCTTCATCCACCATAGCATTTCTTCCTTGCAACGGTTTGTAAGGCGTATCATGTGGTCGAGTGAGTGAGTTAGAAATGACCATTGTGTGGAAAGGAGCCACTGCAGGATTCTCATGTGCAGCCTCGCCAGTGGTACTAATGTAATGGCAGCCACCATGGAGCCTAAGAATTGCAATACAAGATGTGCTGGTACATAGGTCTGAGGAAGAAGGTCTTGGATTTGGTGTCTTATTTTCAAAAGCCTGTGAGAGGGGAGAGAAGCTTGACAGGATGTTGTGTCGAAGATCGCTCCAATAAATTCCAGTGTCTTCATTCGGGACATTTGAGATTTGTCCTTGTTGATTGTAATCCCCAAGCGGAGAGCGAGACCTTGAGTGTAAGAGAGGCTGCGGACTAGGAGATTCCTGGTCGGAGCGATAAGGAGCCAGTCATCTAGATACGGAAACACCTGGAATCCTTGTAGTCGAAGATGAGCTACCACAACTGCCATACATTTGGTGAACACTTGAGGGGCTGCTGAGAGACCGAATGGCAGTGCCCTGAACTGGTAGTGATTGGCTCCCAGCCAGAAGCAGAGAAACCTCTGGGAGTGGTGATCCATCTTTATGTGGTAGTACGTGTCCTGGAGGTCTACAGAGCACATCCAATTGGCCCTCCCTAGGAAAGGAAGAATGGACTGTACCGTGACCATCCGGAATTTTTGAGGTTTGATAAATTTGTTCAATAGGCTGAGATCCAGGATTGGTCTCCAGTCCCCTGTATTTTTTGGCACTAAAAAGAACCTCAAATAAAACCCAGATCCTGTCTGGTCTGGTGGGACTGGTTGGATGACTCCTTTTCTTAGCAGCTTTTCTATTTCTAAGGCTGCTAATTCCCTCTGATTGGGTGTACATCAGGGATTCATTTGACTGGTCTGGGAATTAAATCAAATGGTATTTGGTAGCCTCTGGATATTATTCTCTGCACCCAAACATCGGTAGTAATAAGATGCCAGGCTGGTAGGTGCAGAGAAAAATGACCCCCGACTGCTTCCAGAGGAAAGCAATCTGGCCGCTGCTCAGGAGCACTGGTAGGGTCTGCCGGAGGAAGAATCTCTAGTGCCCTGGTTACACGGACCCCCTCTACCCTGAAAGGGGCATCTTCCATATGAGTTGCCCCCTCTGCCCCAGGGGGATTGATCACCACAAGTGTCATGAAAAGATCCTTGGGATTTCTTGAACCACATTTTTCCTCCCTTCTGGTTCCTGGAGTAGGACCTATGGGGGTTGGAAAAGCATATTGCCACAGCAGACAAGGTCTTTCCGTCTTTCTCACTACATGCAAGTGTGTCTCGTACTTTGGGTCCAAAATGTGCAGATTCGTTGACAGGTGCATTGACAAAGGAAGATTTAAAGGAGTCTGCGAAGTCACACAACTACATCCAAGCATTATGTCTCATGACAATGCCTGATGCGGCAGCTTGAGCTGCCCCCTCGGTGGTGTGAGATATTAAATGCATTGAGGAATTCAAGATGGATTCAAGGGTAGCTAGCTGCAAGGCGACAGTGTCATGCACCACATTAGGCAGTACCCCCACCAAAGAGGAAGACATTTTGGAAATTAGGTCTCTTTGGAGGTGAGTAAAGTGTGCCAGATAGTTCAATGACCGAATGGTGAAGGTCGCTGAAGCATAGGTCCGCTTCCCTAGTCTGTCCATGGTGCGGGACTTCCTGTTCGGAGGATGGCCATGGTTTGGGACTTCCTGTTTGGAGGATGGACAGTGGAACTACCTTCTGCCAGTTCCCTCTTGGTGGCCGCCGCCACGACCATAGAATCAACTGTCAACTGCTTGGACCAGTGGGGCTGCTCTTCAGGTGTAGATAAAATTTTGTCTGGCCTCTAGGGCACAGGTTTTACATTGTCTGGGGCCTTCCAAGCATGCTGAACAATGAGCTTAACAAAGTCATCTGTTGGTGGGGTCACCCAGAAAGTAGATGGCCAGGCATGGAAGGCCCACAAGAACACAGATTCCTCAGAAGAAGGGTTAGAGGACTTCCAGTCTCCCCACTGCTTGAGGATTTCGAGAATGCATCGAATGAGACGTCATCTGGGGGAGACCATGGGGACCCTTCCCCCTCATCACAATCAGTGTCTTCGGTGATAGATTCGTCCGAGGAATCAAGGTGCTTCCTCTTGCACCATTTCTTCTGGGGTGGCTCCCCAGTGGGATCTTCTGAGGAGGACTCCAGAGAAGGGGTTCCCTTCAAAGGAGGGTCTTGCAACTCCCATGCCCGGGGTCCCAAAATAGAGGGTTGGGAGAGGTGCATGCTGGGGGGTTCTGATACTGTTGCCATCGGTGCTGACTGTGAGCCTGCGGAGTCAAGGACCCTCTCCATCACCTGGACAGCAGGCCCACCCATGGAGGGATGGGAGCCAGGAACCAGGAAGGACAACCTTGGAACCAGGGTCACACCCTGCCCTGAGGAGCTCACCTCTAGGTGAGGAGCTCCGAGAGTACTGGAAGCCATCAGAGCCGTGGACATAGATGGCGCCAGTGAGAAAATAGGCTCCGGGCTAGGTACCAAGGTACGGACTGTCCAAGCACTGCTCTGAGAGAGCATTGGCTCCACCAGAGCCAATGCAGCAAGGGTGGTCGGTGCCAAGAGGGGGAAAACTGTTGTCAGAGCCAAGACAGTGTGCACCAGAGTGGACATCGGTAATGAGATCTCCAGGATCTGGGTAGAGGTTGGAGGAGGATAAACAGGGGAAGATGTAATAAAAGATTCCGAGCCAAAAGGGACAGAAGGTCTAGCTGGAATGGGCAATCCCCTATCTGCCAGAAGCTGGTCCACAACCTGCACTAGATCTAATTCCAAAAAACTCCTAGTGGATCTAAAGGAGGCTGCTGAAATAGAATCAGGTCTTTCTAAAAAGGGGCTAAACCTCTGCTCAAAAAAAGGGTTGTAAGTTGGAGAGTATCTTGCCCTTGGCAGATATTCGAGTTTTGGAGCCGATGGCACCAAAGAAACTGTTGGCATCATGGCCGGGGATGGGGTGAATATCATGGATGGCACCGAGGGAGAAGATACAGAGCCTGGTGCTGAAGAGGTCTGCACAGAGGGTGCTGGTGAAGCATGGAGCTGACTCAGTTCTGTAACTGACGGAGATTCAGGAACCTAGTGACTCTGTTTTTCCTTATGTTTTTTGGTCTTTGGAGGGGCTGAGACCTCCAACCCAGATAGAGCCTCAGAAAAAGGTGTCTTGATTAAACCTTTTAAAATAAGGTTATTTTTACATTCTGCTAGTGTACGATTACTAAAACTAACAGAAATGTCACAGTCAGCTTTAATATGATCCATGCCCAAACAGTAGACACAATGAGCAGTTCTAGCTGAGTTAGGCATCTTACACCCACACTTGTCACATTGTTTAAACCCCAACTTAGCTTTGTCTGACATAGTAAGGCAACATGGCTATCCTATAGAAAAAACAAAATAAGGGAGAGAAAAAGGTGAGAGAATACCAATGATGGTATTTAAAAAATACCACAAGTGGTAAGGAAGAGCCTGTCAAAGGTAGGAGAGAGGGACAGTACCAATAATGGTTGAAATTAAATTACCAAGGTAAAGGGTAGGGAATAGAATTAGGTTATAGGTGACAGTGAGAAAGCTAAATTGACTAAAAAATAAAAAATTTTGAAGAGAAACTATCTTAAAAATGACAATTTTCTACTTAGCTTTGAGAGAGATGGCTAGCACGTCTGACTAGGAACGCGGAAAATGAGATCTGGAGTAACTAGGAGAGGGGCATTATGGGTAGGTCTTAGCTGAGAGTTTTTGGCTGGTGCGAGCTTGGAAATGGCTGTATTGGTTCTAAGGATGGAACAGAAGTCCTAATAGTAATTAATGAACAAAGATTTGCAACATCAGATGTACTGTTACAATTTTATATGTGGCTGGTGAATGAAATATCAGGCGCAGTAGTTTAGAAAGTTAAGCTGAAAAGTTTGAGTCTCAACATGTTAAAGGTTAAGTAGGTGTACTGTTTGCATCAAGTGTAGAGTTCAGAAATAAAACTGCTGCTCTGTGGCTTCTCCTGTAGTCCAATCAGGCTCAGTGTCCTCCCTTGTTTTCATATCCTGCTAATTCAGGTGTCTGGTTGTGATGATTTTGCCAATGTGGATTCAATGCGGAAATGTTTCTGAGCTGATCAATCTATACATCATGTATACTGATCAAACTCCACACTAAGATCTACACAGCATTGTGCACACAGCTAAGTACCTGTGGGCAGCACTGCATGTGGGTAGTTCTCCTTATGGCACAGGGGGATATCTGTAATTCCAAGTAACACACACGAAGTAGTAAAGTTACTGTAATGCATAGTTCACTGGCAGCATATACAAACTAACTGGGCTGCCGTGTTTCATACCTTAAACTACTATTATCAGACATTGTTGTACTGAGCATGTATTAGGCTGACCATCACTGGTCAAACAGATGAGCAGCCTGTCATTACATGATAGTATACTTGAAAAAGGGTGCGACTACCATTTCTCTCTGCAACTTCCCAAATGCTGAATAATGGTGTCTGAGACAGACAGCAGTGTTTCATTTCTTGCAGAAAGGTGGTGTTTGGATGTTCAAAAGTATTTTTCCAGTTATTACATCGAAATTAGAGGCAAAGTTCACAAGGGCTATGAAAGCCCTCAATATAAAACAGAGGCTAAAAACAGCTTGTCCCTGGACTTGACACATACATATCACTAGGATACACATATGGTGGCACAATGTCTTTACCAAAATGCAATCCCAACCTCCTGGGCCAATGGAAGGCTGAGGTAAGAGTACACCTACCATCTATATCTTGAAAATAATCCCTGTCATCCCCCACATGCAAACTGGCCTGCCATGCACATATGTAACACATTCCCATTTCTTATTCCTCAGTCCCTGAAGTAATTGCAGAGAAAGTGCAGCTGCACAGGAGGAGGCTGAAATACCTCGGAGAGCATTAGGGTGATTATAACTGTTACAGGCAGTAAACCTGGTCAGTTCTTATAGCTCTAGTCAGAAAGATGTAGGTTTTCTACAGGTTTGCCACCTTACCAAGTGAGTCAATTTTTAGCCATCATCCAGTGTTATGGAATGTCAGTTGATTCTGATCTGTCCTATAGCATTAAGATGTTTCAGATGCAAAGGTGTTTAATGCCTCTGCAATAGGAATCTAAGGGAATATTTTTTGCCATACTATCTCAGGTCATTTACTATGGTCCCTGTTTTCTCACAGACAACTACCCATATGGGAACTGTCCAGGGATAGGTGGTCATCCCTGACTTATACAGCATTGGCACTTTGGTTGTAAGTTCAATGTTCTGATGTAGCACTATGGATGCTTACTGCTATATGTGTCTTTGGGTGAATGCTACTGTTGCATTATGCCTGCAGCTTAACATTTTAAGGTGCTGCTTTCAGAATGTATCTTATCATGGTGGTGGGTTCAATTTCCCCTTGATAAATTAATATGACATCATTGTTGATTGTCCTTCATGTTTGCTGTTCTTTAGAGTAAGACAGATACCACATGTCATGGGAAGTTATGTTTGAGCTGCGGCCTCCATGTCATTGGTACAAATCTCATACAACTGCTTTATCAGGCTACTTGGTCTGATGTCATTGCAACATGTTTAAAAGCAGCCTTTAAACAGACTGTGCAAGTGGGTGAGCACAGTGAAAGTTTGACTTATGAATTGTGTATGCTGATGGCTACATGTTCTAGCCCCTACCCTTACCGGTGTATAGTGGTATCTCACTCAATTTCCAGTGGGTGTTTATTGTCTTTCTGAATAATATACCCACAACATTATGACACTGACATCTATGTAAGCTGAATGTTTTCTCTTTAACTATTCACTTGTTTGACACACACCATTACAGTATGCTTCCCTGAGGATATAATTAAATTTTGCAAATAGCTTAACATGTCATTGCATTGTCTTTTGGTGTGCATGTGATAATAGCTGTGAGTTCAATTCATTCTTGTCTTTGGTTGCTTGTTTTGCTTTCAGTGATACTTTGGTGCTGGGGTTTGTTGTTCTTTCAACTAAAGGACCTGTGTGCTGCAAGTCAACAGTAAGCATGAACTGTCTAGCAAGTCTGCTAGACAGAGATCCAGGGAAGTAAATATTGTGGGAAGAAATATCCGGGAAATTGTTTGGCTAGGCTTGTATAGGCCCTAGGGCCGATAGCCTAGTACCAACCTATGAACTATCTTTTTTCTTCATATGTGTACAAGTGTGTCACAGACACCATTACTGTGTGTTTGACTACACTTAGTGTACTTTCAGAAGTAGAAACATACATTCAACCCTACCCTTTTGAACTGCAAGTGCTAATAATGGCTGTGGGTTAAAGTCCCCAATGAGTTGTATGATGCTACTTCATTGTTATTATGGGGGTAGTCAGAGTAAGAATATGTCATAGCTGCATTTTTTAACTGCATCAGTACTTCTCTGTCTCCATCTACTTTATCGCTATCCTTTGTAATATAGACATATATATATATATATATATATATATATATATATATATATATATATATATATATATATATATATATATATATATATATATATATATATATATATATGTGTGTGTATATATATATATATATATATATATATATATATATATATATATATATATATATATATATATATGTATATAGATATGTATATATATATATATATATATATATATATATATATATATATATATATATATATATATATATATATATATATATATATATATATATATATATTTTTTTTTTTTTTTTCGTTTATTTTATACTTATATACAGCAGTATCCAGACATGTACTCATTCCACCATCAAGGAATGGTGACCCACTACCAGTGGTAACAAGACTACTGCCACCAACACTGACAGCATCAGTGTCTCAGAGTGCCACAGTCACTTCAAAATCTCTTGCAGCAACTGCATTGAACTCTGCAATCAGGCTTGTTTCAGAAGGTGCTGTTGTACAACCAGCCTGGAACACTAATTCTCTGCAACCATAACATAGTACTATGTGCTCCTCCTGTAATCCAGACTGCAACTTCAAGCAGGATATTGAAATGTAGCCCTTGTGATGATGTGAGGTATTTCCAGCTGTGCCAGGAGAAGAAGAGCAGTGGATGTGTAACATATGCCAGCACAGCTAGCTGGAGTTTTGTAAATAATTATATGTCATTTGTATATCAAACTGATTTGTACAGGTGCTTTTGTTGAAAATATATTTGTAAAGCTGTTGGTGTTAGGAGTGTACCAACAGTGGGTCCTGCTGGACAGAAAGGAAGTGCGCTTTGTGTCAGACTGTGTTGTAGCTGTTGAGGTGAATGTATTGTGGTGGAAGATACTGAAAGAGAACAGGTTAATCTCAATCCAGTTGACTTTGAAAGATAGTCTGAAATTAAATTACCTGGTTTAGGCCATAAAGATTGTATCTTATAGCTATGATTTCAGGCAGAGATGAGATGTCTATGAAAACCAGGACCAGGAATCTTACTGTGTTGTCCTTAGTGGTGAACTAATTGTTTCCTGGAGGGGTGGATGTTTTGAAGTGGTTTTATAACTTCAGGATGTTGTGAAACATTTCAGCAGGGCTCTGTCTGCATGTATGGTAACACGCATGTGATAAATTCTGGTTCAGTTTCTAGCAAAGGGGGTAGTGTGGGAACCAGAGTCAGATGACCATATGTGTGAGATGTCATTCTGTAATCCAGCACTGAAATGATGTTTTAATACTAGATGAGACAGAAGTCTCAGGGCAGTCTGTTTTTGGAACTGACAAGACCACTCACCCACTTCATCTTACCTTGCTTTATTAAGTAAGTAGGAAACAATAATTCTTTAGAGCAGTTAGTAAAATATAGTGACATTAGTTAAGTACTGTTTTCCTGTATCTGTGTGAATCTATCCATCTGTGTTATTTTTAATATTTCCTGGACTGAAATGCTGGTGTTTATTGTAAATAGATATTTAGTATTGTCATATTCTTTTATTGTTTATTATTAAATATATTTAAACTTTTCTTTATGGCTGGTATTTTAGAGAATATTTTAACCTTTGAGGGTACTTATATTTATTTGATAACACTATGGCCACACCTGAAAACCTTGCTGCATTGTTCAAACACTACCATTTGTATTAGTATTAATTTTACTCAGTATAATTGGGTACCCTTGTAAGAGCCTTAGAGTAACTGCCTGGTGGCAAACTACCTTACAGTATGGGCAAAGGTAGTAGAGGTAATAAATCTGTGCCAGTATTTCCCAGTTGTGTGTGTGTGTGTGTGTGTGTGTGTGTGTGTGTGTGTGTGTGTGTGTGTGTGTGTGTGTGTGTGTGTGTGTGTGTGTGTGTGTGTGTGTGTGTGTGTGTGACAATCTGAAAGAGTGTGTATGTCAACTACTTGGAGCAAGGACACAGAACACTAGTTTCACAGAGAGGGTGGCAGAGGACTTGGATTGGAAGGCTCGGCTGAGGACTGAATTCTACAGCTGTGCCAGTGGGGAGTCTTACTGGGGGCCTGGAGAGACAGAGAGAGAGAAATCCAGTCTCCAGACTGAGTGTGTTCCTTGTGTGCTCTTAAGGGAAATTGTGCTTGGTGTAGAGAGCTACATCTGGAAATACTGTGTGTATCTATTTTTTGTACCAAGTGAATGTCCCTCTCCTATGTCAGTGATGAGGATTAAGGCTCGCTGATTACTGGCTGCCAAGAGCAGGGACATCACAGTCCTCATGGTGTTTCTACCCTTTATTTATTCCTAATGAGCATTGGACCTCATTTCACAAACAAGGTAAACAGCAGTGGGTTGGATGAGACTGCCATCTTTCTGAATCCCAGCCCTAGAGGAGGCCCATAATTCCATTAGTCTGAGGGACATATAACTTTGATTGCACTGATTTCGAAATGTCATTTGATACATATGAAATAGTGCTTTTGGGTGCCAGTCAATTACCCCAAAGCTGTAAGTTAGAATAGTAGGATTAAGCAGATTTATAGCTTGAATTTTATTCCTAAATGTCAAGGCAGTTTTTAGAATTAGCTTTGATTTCTAAAGTATTCTTTACTAAGCCTTGTTTATGTTTTATTAACAACCCTTTATCTATACCCAGATATTTATATACACCCTCCTTTTCAAGTGCTATTATATCACATTCCTGTTTCATTTTTTTACTTTCCTGGTGCTTCAGCTTTCCTTTTATAAATATTGTTTTTATAAAATATTTATCAAGACCAAATTTATTTTTTTATGTTGTCTGAGAAAAGTTTCAGCCATTTATCCTTGTGCTTTAGGTGCTTTTCTGATGTGGTATACAATTTAAATGACCAAAAAGTAGATGAGATAAAGTAGATAAGATGCTGGACAAGGCTGAGTTTTGGAAATGAAGCTGCAATCATAGCCTAGTGTACCCATTAAACAACTTCATAGCCTAGTGTACCCATTAAACAACTTAATGGGTTAAGAGCAAGGCAAATCAGCATTGGCGAGAAAGAATCATGCTGGAATATCTCCACCTTGGATTTTTAAAGTTGGGGATTATAAAGGTTTGCAACTGTTTCATAGAACCTTCTACTCACCTTTTGTGCAGGCATCTATGAGTTCTAGTCCCACACCAGGTAGACTGATTGCTGATTCTGCACTGCAGCATGAGAAGGTGTGCCATCCTTCAGATGAGATATTATACCGAGGCACCATCTGCTTGAGTTGGTGGCAGCTTAGGTCAGTGTAAAAGATCCAATGGCAGCTATTGAAAATAACAAGGGTCCTTTATTGATATACAAAAAATAATTCTAATTTACAAAATATTTACAAATGTACAAAGACATATACATACATACATATAAAATCTGTTTACACAATCCTACTACATTTTCATCCCTGTTAGACCCTTTTTCCATAACCACTATCTAATTTTACTTAAAAGTGTTGCCAAAATCCATTTACCTTTAAACATAATTTCATTTATTCTTTCATGCCATATAATCCATATAACATAAAATAACTTTTTTATCAATTCTTTTTTAACGTATTCTTTATTCATATACATATATATCATATACATTTTGTTTTTATTAGTTATTTCTCTTCTTCTCTTAAAAATCTTCTTTAATATCTTTTTATTTTGTTTTTTAATTTCTTTTTTTTCCAAACCATGTTCCATATAGTCATATTTCTTGAGTTTTCATCTTATATTCATCTATTATTTTTGTCTTTAGTTTTTATTTTTTTTTTATATTATTTATAGCATTCCATACCAATCTTATATATTCATAGGTTCATAGGTTGCTGCCCTAGGGCCTAGCCCAAGCCCTTACAAACCTAATATTTCCCCTTCTGATATTTTTTTATTTCCTTTCCTGGACTCCCTGTCCCTGTCTAGCAGTGGGATACTCCGTGATCCCTCCTTTAAATTCCCATCCAATCATCCAATCCTTTTTTGAAGAGCCAAGGAGGCTCTCTGCTTGACATGTATGGTATGGGCAGTCCAGAGTATGGTATGTCTCTCTCCAGGAACCTAGCCCTCCAGCATGTTTTGTTCATTGTGATGACAAGGTTTAGATCCCTGGAGCATGTGGCTCTGAGGGATTGGGATTTCATTAAGTACAGCATGTCCAGCAGCTCAGGGTTTGACATGGCCTTGTATGTTAAGCAGAGATCGCCCCTGAGTAGACGATATGCCACAGAGTATAGCTGGAGTGTTTTTAGACGGTTAGTATAGGGTATCTGCTTTAGGCCTGTGATTCTTTTAGTGAGGTATTTCTGTGACCTTTCCAGCTGTTGCAGATGTCTTGTGAGGTACATATCAAACAGGGCGTTGTACTCTATAATGGGTCTAATGAGGGATGAGTACAGTGGGACAATGACCTCCTTTTTTTTTTTGATGAAAAGCCCTTAGTGATGAGCTGTGCCACATAGAAGGATTTCCTGACTGTTGTGGCGATGTGGTTATCGAAGGTGAGACCACTGTCCACCTGTGTCCCTAAGTCTCTCATTACACTTTCGGTGTTTAGTATGTGGTAATTCATGGGTACATGTTTTTTTTCCAAAGGGGATAACTATACATTTCTTGGCATTAAGCTTGAGCCCATGGCTCTGGCACCAAGCATCTGTTTCTGTAAGGCCCTTTTGTAGAATATCCACATAATTTGGGGATTCAGTAATGGCTCCCAGTTTGCAGTCATCTGCGAACTTTGTTAGCCAGAGTCCCTTAGTGTTGGTCTGTACTTCCGAGAAGTAGACGCCAGACAAGAGCGGTCCCAGGACTAAACTCTGAGGTACTCCACTTGTCACTTGTCTGGAGCTGGATTTGGAGTCGGCTCCTTTTACAGTCTGGGTTCTGTCAGTAATCCAGTTGGCAACCCATCAAATGACATAGGGGTTTATGCCCAGCTTAGTAAGTTTATCTATGATTCCAGAGTGGGGAATGATGTCAAAGGCCTTGGCGAGGTCGAGATAGGCTGTGTGGACCACCTTACCCTCGTCCACAGCTCTGGAGACTGATTTGAAGAAGTCAATCAGGTTCAGGAGACAAGATCAGCCCTTCACAAACCCAAACTGGGTGGGGTTCAGTGTTTGAAGGTTGCCAATGCCCTTGTTTATAAGTCCCATGATAATGCATTCCATGCCCTTGCAGATCAGGCTCATCAAACTGAAGGGACGGTGGTTCCCAGGATCCAAGGTGGATCCCCCCTTGTGGAGTGGGATAACTGTAGCTGTGCGCCACTCAGTGGGCATGAAGCCTGAGGTGAGGCTATGATTAAATATGACACTTAGGTGAGGTGCCAGTTCATGTAGTACACAGCCCAGGAAGTCATCTGGTCCCATGGATGCTGTATTCTTAGCTTTGGAGAGTGCGGTTTCTAACTGTTTGACCATGATTACCGGAATTTGGCAATCTTTTGGTATTGAGATGGGCCCTTTAGAGGGTGAGAGGGGGGTGAAGTTTGCACTAAATCGATCTACCAGGATATTGGCAGTATCCTTGGGATCAGTATATTTAATGCCATTCTGTTGTAGCTCAGTATATATCTGAGCATTGCCATTTAGATTCTTGTCATAACTATAGAATGCCTTGTGGTTGTCTTTGGGATTTTTGGCAATTTTATTTTCGTAACTAGCTTTGGAGGATTTTATGAGGGATCTCAGCTTCTTACTGAGGCTGGTAAGGGAGTTTTTTGCATCCTGGAATTTTCCTCTTTTCTGCAACAGTTTCTTTCTTCTGTTGTATAGTTTGTTTATAGCAGGGGGCCACCAGATTGACTTCCTTTTTTTGGAGGAGAGCATCTTGGTTCTGTTTGGGATGGCACGATTTATGCACGAGTGGATGTGCTCGTACAGTGCCTTAGTGTAGGATTCAGCAGTCAAACTTTCATCTCCCATCTGCATGAAGTTCATCACTTCTGACTCGAGTAGCATGAAGTTGGTTTTGGAGAAGTTTTTTATGGAGGTTTCCTTACTGGGGGGGTGGGATGTGGATGTCAAGGGTGATTCGCTTATGGTCAGACCTGACAAATGAGGGGTTGACCACTGGTGTGGAATTTCTATCTCCCATGTTGGTAATGACCAGGTCTAGGATATTGTAGCCCCTGGTGAGACAATGGATTACTTGATCCAAGGCATTGAAATTTATGAATTCCAAGAACCATTGGGAAAATGTGTTGGTACCTGAGTAGTTTTCCCAGTTAATGGCAGAATAGTTGAAATCACCCAGTATTAGGACGTTTGGTTGTATCTTAATATTGTCCAGTATGTTTAGAAAGGTGTAGTGGGAATTTTGGGGCATGGTGGGGGATCTGTAGCAAGCTACAATTTGGATCGCAGTTTTACCTAGTGTTAGTTGCACCTGGTGAATTTCAGATGCATTGTGTTAGGCAACTAGCCTGAAGGTGTGAATATCCTTAGTGAATATGGACACTCCTCCACTTTTAGTGTTTCGGTCTTGGTGTGGTGGCCGAAAAGTGTGGTAAGAGTTGTAGCCTGGTATTGCAGGGGTGCTCTCCGGAGCCTTGAACCAGGTCTCAGTTACTGCACCAATATCAATGTTCTCCATTTTTAGGAGTGCCTCGAGAGAGTTCATTTTGAGGTTTAGACTTCTAGCATTGAGTAGCATTACCTTCAGATTTTGCATGCTTGTATCTGTTACGGTGGTGGTTTTGTCCTTTGAACCTTGCCTAAAAAAGGCACTATAGGGGGTGGTGAGAGCTTTAGCCAGTAACCTGAATCCCAGGGGGACAGGTGCAGACCATCTCTGGCAAAGCATCGTAGTTTGTCGATCATGTCGTCCCAGGCAGACAGATACTGGATCCCCTTTGAATGACATCAGAAGCGTAGCCAATTGTTGAAGTCAATCATTTTGTCTATATACTGTGGTATCATTCTGGGTGAAGGCAGGATGCTACTTAGGGCTAGGGTCATACCTGCCTGGGCCATGTGATCCGAGAGCTCTTTCATGTCTCTTTTCATGTAGTCCAGGGAGGTACGTCTCAAGTCATTCAATCCAACATGGACAATGACAGAGCCGTATTTGTACTTGTGGAGTGACGATGCATGCGTTATGTGGCGGATCCTGGCACCCGACAGACAGTTGACTGTAATTTTCTCCTTGTTCAGCCTGGTGAGTGGAACATCAGTGTGCCTGACTATAGAGTCACCTATGACTAAAGTGTTGCGTACATTGTCTTGCCTTAGGGGCTGTTGTCAGGTGGCACACTGGTGTTTTGAGCTATGTCACTTTGGTTGTTACTGGTGTTTGTTTGCATTTCAGCTGCTGAGGTCTTTGTTGCTTGGGCAGGTTAATGTTAAGGGCCTCCGCATATGTGGGTTTAGTGTTGCTATTCGTGGGTGTTGATGGTGTGGGTTTTGAACGGCTATGTGTTGCTTGAGGTGTAGTGCAGGTGTTAACCTTCTCCTCTTGACTGTCTAGCACAATCTTGGCTGGAGAGAGCTTTGCTTCCAGTTTGGCTATGTAAGTGCATCTCTCACAGGTTGTAGTGTTGGGTGGTAGGAGGAGTGGGTTGCCTGTGTACATGAGGCAGTTGCTGCATTGCCCCAGTATGCCCAGATTCACCAGGTGGACAGGAGAAAACACCAGAAGCTGACCCTTGGACATGCCTGTTTAGGTGCTTTTTTGTAAAGTACAAAAGCTGTTTTCCCTTACCTTTGCAAGGTACTTGGCGATTATAGGCTGTTTAGTGCCTACGATTAATTTTTCCTTATTAATAAGGAGAGTTGAGTGTTTGTATCAGTTTAAGGCTTCCTAGTGCTTTCCAGCAGGTTCTAGAGCAAGTGCTAGTCACAGGGTTCAGATTTTAGTGTTACTTCTGAGAAACCAGCTAGTTCTAAGGGAGAATTTGAAGAGCAGACTTTCTGGCACCTGGAATAGTTTAACCATAGCCCGGCGGTGCTGCACAATGTGAAAAATGCCCAAACACACGTTTTTAAGACAGAAAGTTGAAAGGGATAGAAATCAGCCCAAAATGGCTAAAATTACAGTTTCAGAGCTGGAAACCACTTTTCTAGTGACAGACAGGCAGAACAATGCTCACCACTCCCACTGGTAAGCAGTAGGACTTCCCTCTACCACAGCAAGGTCTGGATAGCTCTGAACACAGCACAGAAAATAAAGTCCTGAAATCAGCAAAGCCTGGGATCTGGACTATACTAGCTAGGAAAGGTGGGAAACGAGCAAACAAGATTTTTTTTTTTTATTTTGGTTAAAACAGGCTAAACAATGCAATAATACAGTAAATACACACAGAAAAGGCTAACGCACTTGAGTGTGTAGTCCTAAACAGTAAATACAATTAAAACTCTACAAATTAGCAATTTAAAACTTTTTAAATGAAGCAAGGCAAGTGCACAACTGAAAAACAATTTAAGAGGCAGTAATACAGTAGAATAAGTAGCTAGTCTACATATACAGAGAAGTCTATATATACAGAAAAGCAGCTAAAACACAAACAATTCAGATGAAGTACAACCTAAGTAGTAGCAATATTATGGCAAATACAGTTTTAATAAATGCACTAAAATATACTCTATATTTCCAAAATGTTTGAGAAGCACAGTCAGAACACAAGGATATTCAGGCATTTTTTTCCCCATCTCCACAAAAAAAACTTGACATTCTACTTTCTGATTACACCATTTGCTTATTTTTATAGCTTTACTTTTCACATCTGTTAGATTTCCCATTGGTTCTACACAGTAATGTTTTATCTTTACATTCTTATACCATACTTTTCTGTCTTTTTCTATATCATCAGTTTTTATTTTCCATGAAAATATTTTTCCTTGGTAATATTTTATTTCCTCATTTATACAGTCTTTTTCTCTTTTACCTTTTTACCATACTCCAACGCTTATCATACCTATATTTAGACAGATGTTCTCCATGTTTCACTGTTGCAGTCATCACATTTGGGTTACCCCTGCCAGGGTAGCAATTGGCCGGCCCGAATACCAGAGGCTTAGTATTCCTGTGTCAGTTGCTTTCACTTCAGGACTGACGTCAGGTCATCAGTAGTATAAAGTAAGGCATTACATCAGTCTTTCTTGCTGTGGAGCCCGAAGCAGAAGCAGTTCGCACGAGTGCCGGTCTGCCACTACCTGAATTTTGTCTACCAAATTGAAGTTGAAGTCTTCTAAAGTTAAGTACCCCATTGGGGATCATTTTTTCTTGCACTAACCTATGTCAGAAAAAGTTAATAATTGTCTCGCCTGTGGAAAGCAAATACCACACCGAGACTCATTTATACTACATCACTTGTTTAGGCCCAGACCACGATGTCCCCTGTTGTCGCTTCTGTGCTTTGTTCAATGCCAGAGCTATCTGTCGTTGGGCCCTTATTGTAGCTAGATATTTTCGCTTACAGTCCTCAAATTCCAATATGGCTTTAGTAAGTCATCTGACAACAGATCTTCCAAAAAAACATAAAGATAAAGATAGACACAGACGATACAAGTCCAAATCTACCGACGATGCTTCCGTTAAGCTAGTCGTCAGTTTTCCGGTCCTCGGTGAGGCGCTTTCGCAGCCCCTGATGTCTGCTTCTGTGGAATCGCAGGCCACTACCGAGACCCTTTTGAAGTCCAGTATGCCGCAAAACTCTTCTTCAACTAAGGATCCTGTGGTCATCTCTACCTTGGATGGGTCCGGAGCCACTGAGCAAGCACCGGCTCCTGAGGAAGTCCTTCGCACTACCGATTCTCGACACAAACTGACGTCTTCTTTCGTGACTACCGTTCTTTTGAATAAGACTGAGGTTTTAGGCCCAGGGTATGAACCACACCCAAGAAACCGACACCCCAATCTCAGGCACCTGCTTCCTTGCCTCAGTCTTAAATGCTTAAAATGGTGGAAGACTTTATCATGCTGATCAGAAGAAGCCAAGCTACCCCCTCCAAAAGGAAAAGAGATCAGTACCCTGTAGTTTTGTCTGAACAAGAGTCAGATAACTCTGATGCATCTGAATATGAAGACATGCAACCCCTCTCTGCTTATGGGGATTCTGATGCAGAGGATTCCATTCCTTCAGCCTCTCCCCCAGAGGATTTTTCCTTTGGGGAAACCCTTCATACCTTATGGGAGCATTTCCAATGGGAGAGTCAAGACTACCTTCAGTCTAAAAAGAGACTCAGGGAATTCTTAGATCTTCCACAGCACAGACCTTGGCCATCCCCCAGTCCTGGATGTTGTGGAGAATGTTTTCCTGGAATCCAGCTTGACTCCTGACCCCCCCCTCCTGCACCCAGAAAACCAGACAGGTACTATAGAATCCCTGACTCACACAAATTTCTTTATAAAAATCCTAATGCTGACCCTGAGGTAATTTCTCAAGGGCCTAAAGGGATTAAAGCAACCTCTGCTAAGAATCCAACCCCCTTAGATAGGGATTCCCGAGCACTAGACAGATGGGGTAAAAAAGTATACACCTCAGCTACTCTTGCTATCAGGGCACTAAATTGTCAGTTCCATATGCTAAAATTTCAGCAACATACCCTGGAACTCCTGAAACAAAAAATGTCTTCCTTTCTTGCTTGTGCAGAATCTAAAGATTTACAAAAGTTAATGCATTCTGCAAGTCAAGTAACTAAACACTCCTTGCACTGTGGTTTTGACATCCTAGAAACTTCTTGCAGGGCAGCACTCACTGGCTCTGTCATTAGAAGGCATGAGTGACTTAAGGAACAACCCCTGCCAGACCATGTTAAATCTAAATTGTTGGATGCCCTCTTGCACAAAGACAGCTTATTTGGTACTAAGGCAGAAGAAGTCTTAAAGGTGGAAGAAAAAGCAAAATCTATGCAGACAGTTAAGGATTTCTTACAGGTCTAGCCACCCAGGTTCAGCAGGCATTGTTCCACCAAGAACTGGTCCTTTCCTGCTCCCACTAAGCCAGTCCAGCCCAGGCCCTGGGGAACCAGACCCCCCCCCCCCAGACAGCAGCCACAGGGAATGCAGAGATCTAAGCAGTGGACTACCTCCACTTCAAAACTAGGGAGTTCTAAGCCACTCCCTTATGGTAAGAACTCACAATGACTCACCTGCCCACCTTCACTTTCCCCTAGGAGGAAAACTCTCCTTTCACCCAAGCACCTGGACCACCATTATCAACGACCATTTGGTTCTCAACATAGTGTTTCAGGGATACAGATTTTCCTTCCACAACCTTCCAACCCCAAAAGGGTTCCCAGATCTACCTCCAACTCAGTGGGCAGAGGCTCAAAAGCAAATCCTTTCCCTGCTTTCTATGAGGGCAGTAGAGCACGTTCCTGCAGAAGAGATAGGCCAAGGTTTCTACTCAAGACTTTTTCTGCTGCCCAGAAAAGAGGGCACCTGGCACCACATCCTCGATCTAACCATTCTAAACACCTTCCTGGTGATCCCAAAATTCAAAATGCTCACCCTCCAGCAGCTGCTACCCATGCTCTCCAAGTACACTTGGCTAGCCACCCTAGATCTAAAAGAGGCCGACCTCCACATTCCTATCAGGGAATCATGCAGGAAATATCTCCATTTCAGAGCAGGATCTCAACACTTTCAGTTCTCTGCAATTCCCTTTGACTTATCTACTGCTCCCAGAGTTCTCACAAAATGTCTGGCTCTGGCCATTGCCTTTTGCAGACAAAGGAATATCCAGATTTACCCATACTTACATGACTGCCTTATTCAGGCAGACAGCCAGGAAAAGCTGCTCAAGCACCTGGCCTTTGTAAAGACCCTACTAACCTCGCTAGGGTACACAATCAATGAAAA
Organism: Protopterus annectens; assembly: GCF_019279795.1. Lineage (NCBI taxonomy): Eukaryota > Metazoa > Chordata > Ceratodontiformes > Protopteridae > Protopterus > Protopterus annectens. The sequence goes on from NC_056729.1 coordinate 580,208,264, forward strand.
GAAATCCAAACAGGTGCCCACCCAAAGGATTATCTTCCTGGGAGCAAGCCTGGACACAGCATCCCAGATGGCATTCCTTACACCAGAAAAACAAATTTTCCTGACAGCCTACTTCTCTCAACTAGCCACCAGGCCCCAGTTATCTGCAAGGAAGATCCCACAAGCTCTGGGGTTCATGGCATCTTACATACTACTCATTCCATATGCCAGACTGCATATGAGGAAACTTCAGTGGTACCTAAAAAGCCTTTGGTGTCAACACTCTCAAGTCCTGGAGACTCTTATGCCTATAGTTCCTTGCCTAAGAAAATATTTTCTTTGGTGGGCAACAGCATGCTCCCACAACAACTAACTACCTTTCTCACCACCCAGACCCTCACCACAGATGCATCAGGCTATGCTTGGGGTGCCCACCTGGTTGGCAGGTTAATACAGGGCCAGTGAAGCCCACAGCAAATCCCTCTGCACATCAAAGAGATGATGGCTGTCCAGCATACCTTGATAGCTTTCAAGCCCCTTCTTTCCCCAGGGGCTCTCCTGATCAACACAGACAACACCACTGTGATGTGGTACATCAACAAACAGGGAGGGACTCACTCATACCCTCTATGCAGGCTGGCCATGACCCTTTGGCACAGAGCCTCTGCCATGCAACTGCACCTGTTAGCACAATTCCTACCAGGTTCTCTCAACTCTCTGGCAGACCAATTAAGCAGAAATCTTCTGTACCCACATGAGTGGCAGCCCAACAGAAGTACCTTCACCCTAATAACTCAAATGGGGAACCCCGAAGGTCAACCACTACCTCCCACACCAACCATCAGCTCAGCAAATTCTGCACCAGGGAGCATCACTGCATGGCTTGAAAAGTGGATGCCCTGTCATTCCTCTGGGTCAGTCTATCAGTCTATGCCTTTCCTCCACTACCACTCATCCCCAGGGTACTGCTCAAACTAAAGGACAAAAAAAAAGACAATTCTTATAGCTCCAGACTGGCCTCACCAGCACTGGTACCCTTTGCTGCACAGCCTGTCCCCACTGCCACCTTGCTATCTTCCTCAGATTCCAAACCTCCTGACCCAGAGGGAAGGGGAATTCATGCATCCCCAATTGCAGACACTCAAATTGGCAGTTTGTCTTATTCCCTAACCAATCTGCCAACCTCAGTAAACAGGTTCCAGATGTTATACATGAGGCCAGATGCCCTATCACCAGAAAGTCTTATGCTGATAAATGGAAAAGGTTCTGCACCTGGATCCAGGCTAAGGGAGCCAATACGGCACAGCCCTCCCTCCCTCTCATCCTGGATTACTTAGCTGACCTACTACACAGTGGCCTTTCCCCTATATAAAAATTCATGCCTCCACTATATAAATCCTTCAGAAAATCTGATCAATTGCTGGTTAGCTTTGCTACAGGAGCAGAAGCAAAGCCATCTCCAAGCAAACCATTTCCAAATGGGTAGCACACTGCATCTGTTTCTGCTACAAACAGCATGGAAAGCCTCCCCCCAAGGGGGTCATGACACACTCCACCAGAGCAGCCTCCACCTCTGCAGCATTCCTCAGAGGAGTCACCACCAGGGACATCCTGGAGGCTGCCACCTGGACATCTGTTCACACTTTTACCAAGCATTATCACCTGACTCTCTTCTCCAAATCCAGGGCAGGGTTTGCCTCTGCAGTCTTGCAGGGCATCCTAGCCAGCCCTTAGTTTCCTTGACTGTCTCCACCCATTTCCTTAGCTTTGGGAATCAACCCAAATGTGATGACTGCAACAGTGAAACACGAAGAACATAGTACAGTTTGTGTACACTTACCATAAATGTAGATGTTGGAGTGTATTCACTGTTGCAGTCCTGGTTTCCCTCCCTCCATCTGCCTTTCTTCTCTTTCCTCCCTCCATCTCCCTTTCTTCTTTTTCCTTACAAGGGACATATTGGTATTTACTTCCTGCTGGTGGGGTTCTTCCACCAGAACCTGGCTTCTACCTGGGGGCTCCTGACAGGTTAGGGCAAGAAAAACTCTCGGCTGCCTTACTTTATAGTACTGACGACTTGATGTCAGACCTCAAGTGACAGAAACCGATGCAGAAATACTAAGGATCTGGTATTTGGGCCGGCCGAGGGCTACCCAGACAGGGATAACCCAAATGTGATGACTGCAACAGTGAATACACTCTAACATCTACATTTATGGTAAGTGTACACAACTGTACTTTTTACTGCTAATCTCTCATCATTTTCATTTATCCACGTTACACTTTTACAAATGTAATGAATCAGCATATACCAATGGGTACATTAACCCTAAACCTCCTTCTTCTATATTTACATACACAACTTCTCTTTTTACTGGGTTTACTATAGAACACCATATAAATGAAAAAAAATATCTGCAATAATTCCTTTTCAAATGCTGTTGGCAACATAAATACACTTTCTAAGTATGCTCTTTTTCACATCAGTCAGTACTGAATTTATCAAATAAACCTTTTTTTCTAAAAGATAATTTAGATGTTCTCCAGAAAAGACAGATTTGTTTTATTTCTGCTATTGTTTTTTTCTCACAGAATTCTACTTACATCTTTATTCCCAAATGTTATTCCTAACACAGACATTTCATTCATTGTAAAATATATACACCCCAGTCTTTACTACATCACCTAAACCTTTACTTTTCTCTTTATTTAAATTCATTCCTATCATCTCTAGACACTCATTTATGCAAATTATTGCTTCTTTTATCCAAATTTTGTTTTTTACAATTATTATAATTGTATCTGCATATGTTAACTGAACTGGAATTCTTAACCCTTCAGGTATTATACCCAGCTTCCTTCATTTTGTAATGTATTTCACACACTGTCAAATTCATAACTAATGGAAAGAGTATACAACCCATTGGATATCCCTGTCTTACACTACTCCTCATAGGTACTTCTTGGCTTAACTAGCCATTTACAATTATTTTTATTTTATTATTACACTGACATACATAATTTCCTAACTTTCTCACTTATATTTTTCACTATTACATATAAGATTGAATCTCCAGTTATGTCAAATGCCTTATTAAGGTCTCCTATCATGATTTTCACTTCTCTTTCCTTTCTGTTCATAATATCAGCCACAATTTCTATAACTATCATTAGTAATTCTTGACAGCCCTCCCCCTTTGTACTATATATGTGTTCTTCCGTAATAGTTTCAAATCTCCTTGTATTATTTTCATAAAGATTTTATAATCATTATTATTCAATACTATTGGTCTCCAGTTATTTATTGTCTTCTATCTTCCTTCCTCCATATGAATTTAAGTATTCCACTACATAATTCTTTATGCATAAAACCTTCATTTAACTATTAATTCAAAATCTTTATTTATTTTTTTGCCAATCCCTTAAATTCTTATACATCTCATACCTTATTCATTCAAAATCTTTATTTATTTATTTATTTTTTTTGCCAATCCCTTAAATTGTTATACATCTCATACCTTATTCCATCTGGGCCTGCAGCTTATCTATATTTACTTATCCTAATACTTTGTCTAGGTCATTTAAGAAATTTCCTTTTCCGACTCTTTATTCTCTTTTTTATGTTAACTTTTTACTTTCTGTGTTTTTCACTACCCTCTTTTTTCTTTAAACATTTCTTGTAAATGCTGTAATACACTATTCATAATCCTTTCCTGTGTTCTTTCTATTTCTCCTTTTACATTTTTTTATTTTTCTCATAATGCTACCATCTTCCTTTACTAATCTGCTTAAGTAACTCGATACTTCTCTTTTTCTTTATAAAAAATATCTTTTCTTACATAATAATTTTTGTATTTTTTCTTGATTTCTTACACATAATTCTTTTTCTTTGTCAAAGTACTTTCTGTCATATCCTAAATATTCCAATGCACTGTTATATAGTATTTTTATATTATTTTCTTTCTCTACTTTTCTTACATCATATTTCCACTGCAAAAACATGTTTTATATTTTCCTTAACTATCATCCATCATTCAGACCAATTTTTATAAAATGTTCTCATAGTAATATGATCTTTTCATAACTGTATTACTAATCACTTTCCTTCTTCATTCCATGTTTTCTCATTTATCCTTTTTATTCCTTTGCTATTTTATACAGTTGTCGCCTCACAACAAGACATTGTGCCGTTCAATTCTCAGCTAGAGCGTCTTCTGTGTGGAGGCATACGTGAATGGGTGTGCCTTCGTTGAAGGTTGTGCGTCAGGGCTGGTAACTCGGCATGTAAAAATCCACTACCAAATATTAGCGGACCGGAATTCCACTGTGGTGACCCCTAAGCCGAAAGACACAACAACAACTTGTTCTCTGCCTGAGGAATGGACAAAAAGTGTTTTGGTACCGATTTTTAAGAATAAGGGTGATGTGCAGAGCTGTAGTAACTACACAGGGACTAAATTAATCAGTCACAGCATGAAGTTATGGGAAAGAGTAGTGGAAGCTAGGTTAAGAAGGGACGTGATAATTAGCGATCAGCAGTATGGTTTCATGCCGAGAAAGAGCACTACAGATTCGATGTTTGCTCTGAGAGTGTTGATGGAGAAGTACAGAGAAGGTCAGAAGGAGTTGCATTGTGTTTTTGTGGACTTAGAGAAAGCATATGACAGGGTGCCCAGAGAGGAGTTGTGGTATTGTATGAGGCCATCGGGAGTGTCAGAGAAGTATGTAAGAGTGGTACAGGATATGTATGAGGGTAGTGTGAGAGCGGTGAGGTCTGTGGTGGGAGTGACGGATGCATTTAAGGTGGAGGTGGGATTTACATCAAGGATAAGCTCTGAACCCTTTCTTATTTGCAATGGTGATGGACAGGTTGACAGACGAGATCAGAAAGGAGTCCCCGTGGACTATGATGTTTGCAGATGACATTGTGATCTTTAGTGAGAGTAGGGAACAGGTGGAGGAGACCCTGGAGAGATGGAGATATGCTCTAGAGAGAAGAGGAATGAAGGTCAGCAGGACTAAGACAGAATATATGTGTGTGAATGAGAGGGAGGATAGAGGAATGGTGAGGATGCAAGGAGTAGAGGTGGTGAAGGTGGATGAGTTTAAATACTTGGGATCAATAGTTCAGAGTAATGGTGAGTGTGGAAGAGAGGTGAAGAAGAGAGTACAGGCAGGGAGGTGAAGAAGAGAGTACAGGCAGGATGGAGTGGGTGGAGAAGAGTGTCAGGAGTGATTTGTGACAGATGAGTATCAGTAAGAGTGAAAGGGAAGGTCTACAAGAGGGTAGTAAGACCAGCTATGTTATATGGGTTGGAGACAGCAGCATTGACAAAAAGGCAGGAGTTAGAGCTGGATGTGACAGAGTTAAAGATGTTAAGATTTTCACTGGGTATGATGAGGGTGGACAGGATTAGGAATAAGTATATTAGAGGGTCAGCCCAGGTTGGAAGGTTTGGAGACAAAGCCAGAGAGGCAAGGTTACGATGGTTTGGACATGTGCTGAGGAGGGATGCTGAGTATTTTGGGTAATAAATGCTAAGGATGAAGGTAACAGGAAAAGAGGAAGGCCTAAGATAAGGTTTATGGATGTGGTGAGAGAGGACATGCAGGTGGTTGGTGTGACAGAGCACGATGCAGAGGACAGGAAGAAATGGAAACAGATGATCTGCTGTGGCGACCCGTAACGGGAGCAGCTGAAAGAAGATGATGACTTGTTTTCTGTAAAGCTCTTTTCAGTGGTTAGAATCAAACCTTGCGGTCAAAGCCATACACCTTAACCACTGTGCCACTTGGCCTTTCAGGTTTTCCTTTATATCTAGCCATATTGCAAGATGATCAGAAAATAATGTATCAACTACCTCCCCTTCTCCTACAACTAAACCTTCTGATACTGTAAAATCTGTTCAGTTCTATACATGCTCTTTGTGTAAGTCTATGAATTTTTGTCCAAATGTTTTAACTTCCACATCTTATAACTTCTAACATTTTTCTTATATCTTGTCCTTTCTTTTTATGCTTGCTTCTTAATTCACAATTAAAGTCTCCTGTTAGTATATTTACATTTATCACTACATAGTCTAAAATGTGATGAAATAAGCTTTCCCTTTATTTACAATTAGTATAAGCATATAATTGTATAATTCTATATACTTGTTCTTTCTGTTTTAAATTTACAATGGTTAATTTTCCCATTTTTTGCTAAAGTTATATCTAATATCTTTATTGTATTTCTGCAGAATAATACTATTCCAGACCAACTCTAATTTCACAAATTCCAGATTATCTTTCCTTCCCACAGTTTCTCACTTTGTAATATTTCTTTGTTTGTTAAAAATCTTGTGTCTTGTATATAATTAAATCTACATTACGTTTTGCACCACTCCTAAATTCCTGTTCTTCTTACTATATTCTTAATACTATTTACATTTAAGGAAATCAATCTGAAACATTCATTTCCCTTAGACTCATGGTTTCCTAAGTTCATAGCTAATTACTAGGCTGTCTTTCTTAGCAGGTCATTGCAAGCTTAACCAATTTCCTTCCTGATGGTGAGAATCAAACACTTTACTTCATGTTTACAAGTAAAACACCTTATCCATTATACCAAGCTCCAATCTTTAGTTGTATATATTCTTTTTTTATTAATTTCCTTTTTTTCTTTTGTACTTATCCCTTTATTTTTTACTTTCTTTTGCCCTTTTACCAACACCATTCTTTTTTTTCTTTTACTACCTCACAGTTTATGCATTCTTAATCACTTATTTCAGAACCCTCTTTTTTATGTCCTCTTTATTATTTTTTATCATTTATTTATCTTGTGTTTCTACTACTTCTAATTTTTTTTCTCTTTGTTCATTTTCTTCTCTTTCTTTTTCCTTACTGTTATTTTCATTTTTGCAATCCATCCATAAATGTCCAATTTTGTTACATTTATAACATTTCAATTCACTTTTTTGCATCACCAATTTCTCCACAAATATAACATTTTCTTTTATCACACTTACTTTTTGAATGTCCTTCTTTTCCACAGTAAAAAAAAGACATGTTTTTGGTTGTCCCCAATATGTTACAACATCCCAATTTCCCTCCATATTTATCATTCGTGGTATATGTATAATTTGTTTCTCTTTCTATTTTTAACACAATATTACAATCCCAGCCAGCAGTCCATAAACCCCTGTTGTCATAAACTTTTGCAATGTCCAGTACTTCATTACATAAAGCTTTCAAATGCCCTTTCAAAGACTTTCTTTCTACCTGTGTTAAAAATTGTACATGAATTTTCTTTTTTTTTCACTGTTAAATGCTTTTATCACATAAAGATTCTATAGGTTACAGTCGTTCTATTTTTCATATTCTTGAAGAAAAATTTCCATTGAAAAAAACGGTCTCAAATATGTCAAAAATGTCTCTTTGTTAATAAGAATAATTGATCTTACCTCATGTGCTTTTACATCCAAATGAGTTATTAAATTGGCCCACACTTCATACCTGTCCATTTTTTTGTCTTCTTTACTTTGAATCCTTACCACATGCTTCCATTTTTCATTTTCTTCTACCTTCTTTTCTGCTACTTCACTTTTGCCTTTTTTTACTTTATATAAGTTTTCTTTTCCATCTTACTATTATTCTTCATAATTGTCTCTGCATCCACCTTTTGTATTTTCTTCATAATGTCCCCACAGGAAACAACTCCTGCATTTTCTGGATCACTCTGCGTGACCATTTTTTGAGTAAATCATTCTGCAACCCTGCTAACTGGAGGGTTGTAATTATACATCCATCATTTGATGACTCATCTCCATCTAACAGGTTTCATTGAAACATTTCCTCAGAATCCTGCACACATTGTGTGGTTTTAATATTTGCTTTTTTCTCCATTTCTTTCACCACTCCATCTCCTTCTCTCTCCACCTGCCTCCCTGTTTCTCTGGGCCATCTCTGTACTTGGAATGGAAACAGCAAGTGCTCCTGCAAAATGGGTCCCACTCACAACAGTGACAAGTAAGGGAGGTACCCTGATGCCCCAGCCAAATTTCCCTTAGTAGTATAAGTACCACCTCAGGTCTCCCCTGAAAAGAGGCTGCTAGCCTAGTGGAACTAACCTGGTCACCAAAGGATAAATGAATAATTGATCAATGCAGGGTCTGTCTTATACATCTTTAAGTATTCCATAATCCATGAATGTAGGGTGCTGTCAAATGCTTTTTTGTAATCTCTCCATGCCATACTTATCCCCACCTTACAGATTTTTATTATGGCTTTATTTAACAATAGATGACAATTTGGTCCAAAATGATTTTCTTTTGTTACCTTTTTGCTCTATTGCCAAGGCTGAATTTTCTTCTAAGTGACTGTAAACTCTGCCTGCATAAATTCCAGTGTATAATAAATTGTTGGAAGGCAAGCTATTGGTCTAGAGTTTTTAGGATGGTTTTCAGATTCACTTTTAAGGGTGAGTATATTTTTTTCCTTTTGTTAACAAGGTTGATGTCTGTTTGGGATATGCATATTAATCATTTTTACTTAAGGTTAAAGCTTTGTGCAAAGATGCTAATAGCTTTATTTAGCCAGAATTTAGGTACTGCATCTGACCTGTGATTTCCCATTAGGAGGCTTTCTTACGTTTGTCTCAGTTTCTCTGACTGTTACTTCCTCCCATTCATATTCTCTATATTAGAGCTATTTTACTGTTTCTTTTAATTCTTGTATACATTCAACATCTTTATTATGTTCAACAGTGTCTTCATGAGTAAGTTTTAATACTTCTCAAATTATACTGATTTATTCTTTTTTAGATGGTAGTAATATTTTTTTTATTTGTTTCCCAATTCTCTTTAAGACCTGTTGCTCATCAGTGAAATGCTTGTTTTGTACTATTTATTTATACGTCAATACACCTTTTAAGATTTTCTATGTGTTTTAGTTTATTATTTGAGATAGTATATGATAAATACTAAACTGTTTTGATATGTCTTGCTTTTACCGCATTATGTTTTTAAGAATTTTTGATGATCGGTTCCATTTTATGTATTATTCTAACAGTGATATTTCTTTTCTTAATTGATTGATAATTTTCTCTGTTAGATGCTTCCATGTTAGCATTCTGCTTGCTCCTTTCCTTGGTTTTGTTGCTGTTTGTTTTTGTGGTACCTTTTTTTTCTGTTATTAGATTAGTGGTATGGAAGAATATTCTTATTTATTTCTGTTAAATCACACAAATCTCACTTAATAGCCCCAAATACTGTTTTTCCAGTCATCCAACATTCCAGGTTTTATTCACTTTCCAAAATCTCTTTCTTTCTTCTGTCTTATAATCCATTTTTTTTAATCAAGCAAGTCATTCTTTAGTTTATTTATTTCTAGACTGAGAATTCTGTATTTCCTGTTTGTTTCCTGCTTTTTCTTTTGCTGTGCAATTCTAACTACGCTTTCACGTCGGTCTTCTTCACTTCATTTTTAAAGGTCCTTTGTTGTTTTAAATCAATTATTTTATGTTATAGTGCTTTAAAATTAGATTTTAATTTAAAGTGAAAGAGTTATGTGTTTCCAGATGCAGCTGTCTGCATCAAGTGCAGTTTCCCTTAAGAGCAAACAGAGTCCACAATTAGTCCAGGGCTGGTTTCTCCCTCTTCCTCCACATTCGGAATAAGGCTCCCTACCGGCACAGGTAGAGTTGAGATCTCAGCTGAGTGACCAAGCCAAGACTTCTAAACCCTCTCTGTCCAACCCATGCTTTGTGTCCCTGCCTAAGTAGCTAATAACAAATAATAATAAAACAAAACAATACTAAATATATATTCACAGTGACATCAGAGTTCAAAACCACAGGAAATATTTAAAATAACATTGCAGTACAGGCTCACACAAATAAAGAAAAATATCCATACTAAGCTTCACTATATTCCTGAATGAATCTAAGAGAGTTATACTGTTCCCTAGAATCTTACTTCATTAGAGAAAGGCAGCTGTGATGAATGGTTCTTAATGCTGTCTGGTCCAAGACAGAATGCTCTGTCTCACTAAAAGACTTCTCAAATTACTATTTAAAACATTACTGCTGGGATAGCTTGCAGAATGATATCATTTCTGGTCATCTGACTTCTAGTTCCCAGGCTAAGACCCTCATTGCCTGCAGCTGGTAGCATTTAGCATCTACCTGTAAAAATACATAGGCAAGGGCTTTTGCTCAAATCTTTGGCAGATGCTAGAAGTCATAAAACAATTGCATTCTTTCATGCTTCTAAAGTGGCAATTAGTTCACTCCAAAGACAATACAGAAAGCTTCCTAGTACAGACTTTGTGTCTCTAGCTGCATTGAAAACTTGAGAGATAGCCTCTTTATGCCGTATCCTTTATGGTGTACCCTATAAAGTGATTTAATTTCAGATATTTTTCTAAAGTTTACTGGACTGAGGTTAACCCTCTGTATTCAAGTTTCCACTGTTAAAGTATATACATTTAAACAGTTACAATAGTGCATGTACATTTCTGTTGTCTTTCAGTAGGGCATACTGTGGATACATCTTAAACACAGCACTTTAAAAGTACCTTTTCAACACAAGCATCTGTACAGAGCAGTTTAATATACACATGACATACAGTTCTAATGCATTTGTAACACAAGCATTGTGTGTGCATTAGTTTGATATTCACAAATGACATACAATTATTTACAAAATTCCAGCTAGCTGTGTTGACAGTACTTCCTTTTGTTACACTTCTTCCCCCCTTCGAAGACTCAAGCTAGTTTTTCAAGTCACCCTTGAGAAACATTGCTTGAGAGGGATGAGCCTATCAGGGAATACATTACCCCAGTCCCTGTCTTGAGATCCCAGCTGCCTTTGTTTGCTGACCCCATTACAGTGTTGCACTGTCATATCATACACCTTCAAACATAGGATTCACCATAGTAATTTGGGATTTTGCTAGCTGGCTCCCAGTAGCCATAGATCAATCTCAGACTCCTCCTGCCTCCTACGGCAAATACTTAGCATCAGGACATCCCTATCATGCTAAGGTTTCATGGTGTTAACATGGTACAGTTTGAGCCCCTGCCTTCTGTCTAGCAGTTCTACCATGTAGTTAACATCACTGACCTTCCTTATAACTTTGAAGAGTCCTTCCTAAGCTACCTGCAGCTTGTTGTGTCTGACAGGACTGAGAACCATAACCTGCTGTCCTACAGCATGCACTCTGGCTTGAGCATTTCTGTCATACCAGACCTTTTTCTGTGGCTGGACTTCTGCCAGGTTCTCCTGGGCCAAGCCCATGAATTTCTTGAGCCTTGTCCTGGGGTTTACAATATATGCCACAACAGAGTCCTTACAGGATTCACACTCACCCTCCCACTCTTCATAAGGCCCCTCACCCTATGCCCATAAAGCAACTCAAAGGGTGAAAAATCTGTGAATTTCTGGGGCACCTCTCTGTAAGCAAACAACAGATGGGGCAAATATTTGTCCCACTCCTTCTTAAACTGGTCTGCAAATGTCCGTATCATGGTATTAAGTGTAGAGTTTAACCTCTCAACCAGACCATTAGTCTGGGAGTAGTATGGGGTGATCTTTAGGTGCTCCACCCCACAGCGCTCCCACAGACAAGCCAGTAGGTCTGACATGAAATTGGCACCTCTGTCAGTCAATATTTCTTTTGGGAAACCTACCCTGCTGAAAATCTGTAAGAAAGCATTTGCCACCTTTTCTGCGTCGATGGAGGACAGAGCCACCGCCTCAGGGTATCTGGTAGCATAATCTAATATCACTAGGATATACTTCTTCCCTGTGGAACTTGGGGTACTCAGAAGCCCCACAATATCCATAGATGCCCTCTGAAATGGCTCCTCAATCATAAGCAAAGGCATAAAAGAAGCTTTCACGTTGTCTCCTGCCTTGCCTACTTTTTGCCACTGCTCACAGGTCCTGCAGTACCCTGTTACATCCCTGGAAATCCCAGGCCAATAAAAGGTCTGCATAATACATCTCTTGGTACACTTTATGCCCATATAACCTGCAAAAGGAATGTCATGGGCTATGGCTAAAACCGCCAGATGGTAGGCTCTGGGCACTACCAACTGCTGTATTACCTCACCCTCTAGCCCCCCCCCCCTCAGGGGTCCACTCTCTGTACAGTAACACTTTGTCCTAGTATACAAATTCCCCTTTTCCTTGAGAATCAAGTGCCTCCCTAGCAACTTCCCTGAAGCCTTGTAATCTAAAGTCTGAGAGCTGAGCCTATCTCAACTCTCTCTTTGTAACATTCCCAGTTCCCCTTCCACAGGACATCTGGTATCCTCTGACAGCTTTGCTTTACTGTCAGTCTATGCACTACTACACACCTCTGCCCTCGCAGTCACTCTGTCCAAGGGAATATCAGTACCCACCAGCAGCTGTAGCTCACCTTCAGTCTCACTGCTACAGGGTAGCTCCCTCTCTGAAATAACCACCTCACCAGTCCTGGCTTCAAGTGTACAGTCTGTCTGGGTCCCCCCAGGCTACCAGATCCACATGCCTGTCTCCAAGCCTGACTGCATATAGCTGCATGCACGCAAGGTACTGCATTATCAAAATCATTCCCTGTCAGGACATCTGCAGGGTTATCCTCAAACATACATAGTTGCTTGCTTCCTTTTTCACCCTTCCAGTCAAGGTGAACCCTAGCCAAAGGTATTTGGAATGGGGTCCCTCCTAAAGCTCTGACTGGATTAGACTGCCCAAGCAAGTAGTGCTCCTCATTAACCATTGCAGGCTTCACGATGGTTAGGTCAGAGGCTGTGTCTCTCTTAGCAGTGGCCTGTTTCCCATCTACTAAGATAGGATGTAACCTGTTGTGGTAGTTTGATAACCTTGTAAGAAATTCAAGCAGGCAAAGGACACGCACGGCATAAAACCAAATGATTTAGTAGTAAGAAACATGTAAGCGCTTTTGTGTAGTACTCCTACGCTTCATCAGACATAAAATTCTATCACAAGCCTAAACATTTTAAACACTGTTAATCCAATCACTGCTAGCAACTTTTTCACCTCCAATTAAATAATTAGTGGAAACCAAGTGATTTTAAATAACTTAACACTTTAGCAAAATAAGTACATTTTTATTTAGTATGTTCCATCCACAACTATATAATAATTTCAAATATATAAATAAGACATATGTTGCAGATATAAACACTCCTGTTATCCACATAGTGTCTGCTTATATATATGCACAATTCCTTATATATTATTTTTATTTATGCATATATTTTCTGTTTTTATTGTGTTTTCTTATATACACATATTTTTATGTTAGTATTTAGCTATGATGCTTGATTTTATTTATACGTATTATATATATATATCTATATATATATATATATATATATATATATATATATATATATATATATATATATATATATATATATCTATATATATATATATATTTTTTTTTATGTTTAACAGATTGAAGAGTATTCATGTGGCAGTTCAAGTTTTTTTATTTTAAACTTCATATAAGGTGTATACTTAGTTAACTATGTGGATAGCAGGACTGTTTCAGCTTTTGTTGGCATAGTTCTGCATTAAATTTTTCCAAAACATTAGTATATTTGCAATAGTATGATGAAACTGTTTATGTACGATGTATATTATATTGTTTAGATATCTGCAATATATGTCTTATTTATTACATTTGAAATGTATTATATAGTTGTGGTTGGAACATACTAAAAATGTACTTATTTTGCTAAAGTGTTAGGTTATTTTAAATCACTTGGTTTCCACAAATTATTTAACTGGAGGGAAAAAGGTTGCTAGCAGTGATTGGTTTAACAGTATTTAAAATGTTTAGGCTTGTGATAGAATTTTATGTCTGATGAAGCATAGGAGTATTACACAAAAGTGATTACATATTTCTTACTAATAAATCGTTTGGTTTTATGCCGTGCATGTCCTGTGCCTGCTTGGATTTCCTGCATTATATTTTTGGAGCCTGGTCTGGACTTTACCTGGTTCAGTGGCTTTGTTTTGATTTCTTGCGTTATATTTTGGAGCCTGGTCTGGACTTTGGACTTTATCTGGTCCAGTGGTTTTGGTTTTGCTTGTAGTTTGGTAACCTTGCTGTCTACAGGCAACTTACAATTGTCATTCTGTTATTCTAACTTGCTGGTTCCTCCACCTTTTGTTCCCCACCTTGCCTCTGTGGACATCTATATGCTACCTGGCCCCACTATTTACAGTTAAAACATTTAAACATTTATCCCTTGATACTGGCTGTGTACCTGAACTAGTGGCTTTCCTTGTAACTGGTGGACGCTGTTGGGATGGTTTAGGCTGCCCACCATAGATTCCCTTATACCCATGTGCAGCACTGGGTATCTTTTTCCTGTGCAGTGATGCCCTGCTTGCTAGGTATAGGTCTATTTTTTTCCCATCTTATGCGGTGTTGCATTCTCTATCTGCCAACCAGATTCTCATGTCCTCAGGCAAAATGATAAGGGCTTGTTCCCGCACCAAAAGGTCTGCCAGCCCTTCAAAAGTGGTGACCTGGCACCCACTCACCCACCTATGAAAATAAGTACTTAAATCAGCAATATAATCACACACACTTTCATCTTCCTTGTATCTATGCTCACAAAACTTTTTTTCTATAAGCTTCAGGTGTTAACTTAAAGCATTCCAATAAACAATTTTAACTATTATAATTTAAGCAATCCGTACCAGACAATTTAGAAACAGTGATTACAGCGTTACCATAGAGTAAGGGAGTCAGGAACCATACCCAGAGCCTTTGGTCAATATTTTACTGTTTACAAACCCTTTCAAACATATGAATAAAACTATCAAAATGATCCCCCCTTGTAAATTGTGGAAGAAACTTACTGACCTTTATTGCTTCTGGGCTTCAGTTATTCCCTTCTCCATTACCCCGGCAAAGAGTCAGTATCTCTTTTTCATGTTGCCTCTGCCTCTCATTTTCTTTGGCTTCCAGATGTCTCAGTCTCTCTGCTGATTCTAATTCCATCTGTTTCTCCTTTTCTTTAGCCTCCAAATGCCGCAATCTCTCTGGCCTCCAGTTCAAGTCTCTTTACCTCCAGATGGATTTTTTAAGTCCTGTGAGGAAAAATGTAACGATCCATTTTCTGAGAGCTGTACATCCCCAAGGCCAGTCTGGTTGTCTTCCTGGTTGCTAGTCTGTGATGCAGTTGTGGCTAAGGCTGCAATCATTTCTGCTTTACTCAGGTTAGCATGCACCAGTCCTTTGGCTTGGCACATCTCAGCCAAATGGCTCACTGTAAACTTGACACAATACTCTGCTCACATCCTTGCCTGCTCTCCCTTATTAAGTAAGCTAACAAAAAATAAATAAAATGATTGTGACATGAAACTCTAAATGTCTACCATGTGGCTGCTTGAGAGTACAAACACCATCTTTAGTGACTGCTGTTTACAGGCTACAGAAGTTCAATAGTCACACCACTGAATCCCAATACGTGATGTGGTCATCCTACCATATTTCGCCAATAAATATGTGATGCAGATCAAGGAACATCAATTCTCACCACTGGCAACAGTGAGAGACATTCACTGAGAGGATAACAAGTACACAGACAGTATTTCCAGATGCAGGTCTCTGCATCAAGTGCAATTTCCATTAAGAGCACAGAGAAACCACAGTCAGTTTGGGGCTGGTTTCTCCCTCTTCCTCCAGATCCCCAATAAAACTCCCCAGCTATAGAGTTGATATCTCAGCTAAGTGACCAAGCCAAGACCTCCAGCACCCCCTCTGTCCAACCAGTGCTTCGTGCCCTTGCCCAAGTAGCTGACACATACACTCTTTGAGGTTTGATTTACACACACACACACACACACACACACACACACACACACACACACACACACACACACACACACACACACACACACACACGGGGAAAGGCTAGGACAGGTTTACTAGCTATGCCCCCTGCTGCCAAGACTATAAGGTAGTTTTCAATGCCACCAGTCACTCCTTCCAGCTACCTTAAGGCCCTTAACAAAGGGTGTCTAATCTTGCTGTGTAATATTAATATTAACAGAAATGGTAGCATGACCAAGAGCAAGGCTATTAGAAGTGGCCTACACAGTGTCATCAAATAAATATGCAAGTACTCTCAAAACTTAAATATCTCTACACAGATCAGCCACAATGAAAGGTTTAAATATATTTAATAATAAATAATAAAAGGACAAGACAATACTAAATATATATTCACAGTGACATCAGAGTTCTAAATCACAGGAAATATTTAAAATAACATTGCAGTACAGGCTCACACAAATAAGGGAAAATATCCAAAATAAGCTTAACTATATTCCTGACTGAAGAATTATACAGTTCCCTAGAAACTTACTTCATTAGAACATGGCATATGTGGTGAATTGTTCTTAATGTTATCAGGTCCAAGATGGAATGCAGAATGCTCTGTCTCACTAAGAGACTTCTCAAATTAATATCTAAAATATTACTACTAGGATAACTTGAAAAATTACAATTTCTTGTCATCTGACTTCTAGTTCCCAGGCCAAAACCTCCCTTGCTGGTAGCATTTAGCATCTGCCTGTAAAAATACATAGACAAGGGCTTTTACTCAGAGTTTTGGCAGATTCTGGAAGTCATGAAGCAATTGCATTCCTTCATGCTTCTAAAGCAGCAATTAGTTGACTCCAGTGACAATACAGAAAGCTTCCCCATACAGATTTTGTGTCTCTAGCTGCACTGAAAACTTGAGAGCTAGCCTCTTTATGGCATAGCCTATAAAGTGATTTAATTTGAAATATTTTTCTAAAGTTTACTGGACTGAGGTTAACCCTCTGTATTACAGTTTCCACTGTTAAAATATATACATTTAAACAGTTATAATAGTGCATTTACATTTCTGTTCTCTTCCTGTAGGGCACACTGTGGATACATCTTAATCACAGTACTTTCAAATACCTTTTCAACACAAACATCTGTATAGAGCAGTTCAATATACACAACATACAGTTCTAATATATTTGTATCACAAGCATCTTGTATAAATTAGTTTGATATTCACAAGTGACATATAATTATTTACAAAATTCCATCTAGCTGTGCTGGCAATACCTTCTTTCGTCACATTTATTAAGTTCACTGCTGTGCATGAATCTCTTTTCAAAATCATATTGACTCAACAACAGCTAAAGTATCCCCAACAACTTACGCTGGCCTACAAATTTTTCATTCTACTTACACCTGAAACTTGTCAAATGATTGCCATCAATGTATTACTTCAATGATTGCCACAATGTCAGATCAAAGTCATGCAGCACTGCAAGTTGTGGAAAATGCATTTGCAGGTGTGTTAATCTGGTCAGACTTACATAGCAACACTGCACTGCTATATTCAAAGTTCAAGGCTATATTTAAAAATATATGAATGCTGTATTTAGGGCTATATTTAAGAATATATGAATGCTATATTCAAGGATAAGTCATCCTGTTTGCTGAACATGCTCACATTCAAACTCCTCTGTAATAGATACAGCCCATCTTTGGCCAACAGGTTAATAGTGCACAAATCCTCCTATGCTTTATGTAGTACCAATGTGTTCAAATTAAACAGGCTTCATTTCTCACTGGCCATCTGTGAATTTGTCTTGACCCAGCCTTGGACTACTCTTTCTGCCCAAATGACTATATTGCATGATCTATCATAATTTAAGGAAAAAAAACAAATGCCTGATGAAAAACTACAAATCCCCTTTCTTTGAATCTGAATATCTACAGTTTTTTGTCTCTGAACTCTAACTTAAACTTTCGTTGTGATGTTGGTAAACTTGATCAGTTGCTTTACTACACCTACTTTAGCCTATATGTTCTTTTTTGTTTTTTGGAATGTTAATGTGATCTTATATGCTTCAAAAACATGCTGTAATTCACCTGATTGACTCCCACATCAGTAGGCTTTATTCACAAATGTTATGTTTGTTGTATATGTTTTGTATTACCTTTTGGCCTGAGTGATGGTTGAAAAGGGTCCTGTGCCAACCAGTAACCTGGCTAACAAACTTCATATAAATAAATATACACATAGTGGACACATACATATTCCATGTATGTGTTTGTGTGTGTGTGTGTGTGTGTATGTATATACAATATATATATATATATATATATATATATATATATATATATATATATATATATATATATCTGCACATGGATCCCTTCCTTCTGGTTGAAGTGCAAGTTATTCAAAATTAAATTGTGCATGTTTGGAGGTATTTTCATCAATGTGCACTTCACATTTAGTTATGTATAGGAAGGGATATTGTGGGACTAAAAACAGCAGTTTTAGTAGTTTTGTTGCAGATGGTAAATTACCAGCTATAAGGAATTTGCCTTTTTCTCCAAGCATTTTGCAAACTAGGACTTGGTATATAAATAGCTGCAGGGTTGTGGGGGATGCAGTTGCCCACATGGAAGATGCAAGGGGTTGGGCTTGTTCCCCTGCAAAAAATACTTACTTGTTCTGCTTCAGCCCTTCTTGATTAGGAAGCACTTTCAGTAAGTCAGATTCAGCAAAAATCTATTAGCTGATAAAAGTAGATGAAAGTTGTTTAGCAGCACTTAACAACAATGGAGCTACTAATGTTCATCAGGTTTTGCCATTTTGCATTAATGCAAAGTATGTTGAAGGGTTTAAGTCTTTTAAGAAAAATACAGAAAACTTTAGAAACCCTAGACACCGAGCTACCATCTTGTAAAATAAAGAAGTTTAAAAGAGACTTGGGGAACTATTCTAATAATCTGTCCTTGTTTGGAAGACTCAAAAACAAGGGGTCCGATTTGCTAGGAATGCAGATCAAAATACCACTAAAAATAAAAATAGAGAGACCCAAACATAAGAGGAATTCTTCTGGCAACTCTTTTTCCTCATGGTAATGAGACAGGCACTGAAATTTCATATAATATAAACTACTTATCATGACTCAGCAGAAGCCTCACCATGTAATAAAAACTTAAATTTAAAGAGACATGGTACAAAAAAGATGTGGTGAGAGAAACCATAAAAACTAAAGAAAAGATGATAATGTAAGTCAAAGTTTTGATGAAGTAAATAATGTATGAAATGATTTAGTGATAAATCCTCTTGATGTGAATCTCTCCATTGAACATTTAAATTTGTTAAATAAAAGTTTAGGTTTTCTACTTGCCTTTTATGTTTCTGCTCTGGATTGTGATGTTTGATATAAAATCATTTTGTAGAAAGTTAAATTTGTGTTATTGGTCTGATAGACATATGCCCCTCTTCAGAATTAAGTGATGGTAGAATTTCTAAATTTAGGAAGTCTGATTTTTCATATACCATATCAGTCCTCCTTAAGATTTTTTTAGTCTCCTTGGACCACATCATTACTAGCTCACCACACATTGCCCCATAGCCACACCAAGTCTACCAGAAGTTCTTCCACACCCTCAGCCTTGCTCCGGTATTTCAGGCGCTGGTTCTGGATCCTAAGGATGTCTGAGGCATTCAGACAATCTGTGCTTCTGTCCAGTGGGGAATTTTTTCTTTATGCCTTACTCACTCCCTTTTCACACTCCTCACACTCATTGATTGTGTCTGATGGCAACCCCCCACTTGGGAACATACCTCCTCTGGGGAGTGTATCACTGAGTGCCCTGTCACCTAGGTCAGGCATGCTCATTACTTCCTTGCTGCTCCATCAGTTTGCTGAGTCGATTGAAACCAGTTTGACTGAGCTGTAGTTGGGTCTTTTACTGGAGCGGCCCCTCCATAAGAATTTTTGAACAGTATTTGATGAGAGAATTCATTCAAAATACCTTTGCTCTGTTTATGAATTACTCTCTTAACTTACTGTACATGAGAGAGAAGCACTGTTTCATTTAAGAAATCAGGAAGAAATATTCATAATCAATGCTGACAATGTGGTAATATGGGGAAAACAGGAATATATGAAAGAAGTTGGAGACCAGTTAAAACAAATTGTATTTAGTTATCTTATAAATGTAGATCCCACATCTTTATTAAAAAAAAAAAAAAACAGCTGAATGATTTTTTTAGGGATGGTGGTTGACCAGGGAGTGTCGTTTCAGATGAGCAGGAGTTACAACTTACTGTAGAGAATCCACAACCACAAATCTTGTATTTACTCTCAAAGAATCATAAAAATAAGTTTCCCCTACCTGGAGGATTACTAACTGGAGCTATGTCAGCTTGTTTTGGAATATTATTTAAAACTGTTGCTTGATTTAATTCTGGCCTCATTAAAAGACAGTACTCATTTTCTGAAATGTTTGGATGGCAAGACTTTTAAAAACTCTACATGAATAGTTACTCTTGATGTAACTTCATTATATATTCGTATTCCCCAAGAGGGTGGGATTGGACAGCAGCAGCAGTGAGAATGTTTTCTGGAGAAGTATAGACAATACAATACAGAGCAGAACAAGTTTTACTAGCCCCTTCTACAACACATTTTAACACACACATATATATATATATATATATATATATATATATATATATATATATATATAATTTTTTGTTATTTTCAGGATAAGCACTATCTATAGAGAAATGGAACAACTGTGGGGAAAATTTCACACCTGTTTTATGTTTTTTTTTATTAAGAGAGTTAATTTGGGAACTAGAAAATAGTACTTGTTTAGAACATATTGGTTTCTGGTTCTGTTTCTTTGATAACTTTTGGATGATCTTGGAGGGCTTGATAGAGGAGCCTAAAGTTTTTAATATATATTTGAATAATAATGAATTTAGTATTCACTTTTAATTCAGAAATTATTTATTTGTTATGGACTTCCTGGATGTGTCAGTTACCAAGTTAAAATATGACACAATACTATATTATTTTGGAAACCATTCCACAATAATTCATTATTACATGTTAATATCTGAGTACATATTATAAGGAATATTCACAATTTCGAATTTTTCAGGTTACTTAGGATTTGGAGTAAATAAGGAACCTATAATGTAGAGAGAGAGAGAAACAAACTTATCAAAACTTACCACCATGTCTATTAGAAGGTGTTACATGAAGGGATTGTTGGAGAAAGTAAAAACAGAAGTAAGACTGACTTCCAGGGATTTAACTTTACAATATAGAGATAAATAGGATGGCAGTAGCCCAAATACGGATAGATTTATATGTACTTATGGCTGCAATTGTTTTTATAATAAAAAATGTTATTAAGAAACTTTGGCATTTTACTGCAAAGGGTCAATTTTTTGAATCAAGGATATGTGCAGAAATAAAACATGACCTTAAAGCAATATTTTCATCATATAAAACAGGAGCCTAGAAGGAGGCTATTTACAATGAGTTGTGGGATTGTTCACCAAGTGGAACTTATACATATTGTCAGCAGATGGTTAAACATTTTACTTTAATATACATATTGTCAGTAGGTGGTTAAACATTTTACCTTAATACATCATAATTTATGAACTTAGGCAGTTAATTCACACAGTATTCCATGGGTCATATATTTAATGGAATGCCAGTATGGAAGTTACTATTTGGGACCAACATCTCTTCCTTGGAAGCTCAGAATCAAACTTTACTGAAATGACATAAGATGTAAGAGGGAGTTCATTATGCAAGCATCTTTCATAGCATCCATATGCATTTCTTTTTCATTTACTGATATAAAAATGTCATACATGTAGACATAAAGATAAAGAAATGTCAAATACTGGATCATAAAGAAAGGAAGTAAATAGTTTTGCTTGTCATACTGGTTAAACCAGGGCTAAATGATGAGTTCTAGTTTGCATTGTATTTTTACACTACAGATGAATAAATACACATTATTTAATTATGAAGACTGCTTTGTTTTGTTTTAGATGTAGTGCATCTGTTTGATCACTTAGTGTCAGTATTTCTATATGGATAAAATACACTCTACGTTAAAGTGCTTTGTCACAATTTAATTGTGCATCAGGTGAGTTAAGTCCTGTGTTGCATTTCCCCCAGTTTAGCCTTATTTATTTGGGCCTTTTATTTATAAGAAAGTTTCATAAACTTTTTTTATTGAAACTACTGCTGTAATAAATTTAGTGTTTCCCTTGGCGATGTCATGTTAGGCAGGGGTATATAGAGATCAGTGGACAAATGTCTGCTCACATGCAGCATGCACCCATTAATGACTATGGATGCACCACGTTTTCCTAAGTTAATGTCACTGAGGATAGAGAACACCTTTAATTTTCCATGGCATCAGCATAGGGAAAACAAATCTTAACAGGGATAATGCTAATTAAAGAAAAGACTAAAAACTTTTGCAGATAGGGAGAAGATGCAAATTGGGTCTTTGTGCACCACATACAGTAGTACAAAAGGTAAGTCACTGAAATGTGACAAATCACTTTAAGAGTTTGAATTTATGGAATCAAATTTGTTTTGAATTATTGATCGAGATTATGAGTTTTATGTCTATGAATAATTTTATATGAGAAATAAGTTTATTTTATGCAAGTTTCTTTCTGCTTTATTT
Organism: Protopterus annectens; assembly: GCF_019279795.1. Taxonomy (NCBI): domain Eukaryota; kingdom Metazoa; phylum Chordata; order Ceratodontiformes; family Protopteridae; genus Protopterus; species Protopterus annectens. The sequence continues at coordinate 580,230,776 of NC_056729.1, forward strand.
CAGAAACAAAAATATTTAATTTAATGTTATGAATTTTTTGTATTACATGAATTAAGTGATATTTTATACTTATTGGCATCTTGAGGACAGCCATTGTTTTTCATTTAAACTTGCTGGTAAAGTCACATGACAATGAAAAAGCCATCTGGCTATACCCTGGTGGATCTGTTATAGGGCAGAGATGTGTCATTAAGATGTTTAATAAAAGTTTTCTAGTTAATTTCAAGAGTGCTGGACTTTTTTGTTGTTGTCATATATATATATATATATATATATATATATATATATATATATATATATATATATATATATATATATACACACACACACACACACACACACACACACACACACACACACACACACACACACAGCTATAGACATGGAAGGAACATTGGTGAGTCACTCTCATGGTATAAGAAGATCGATTGGCCTAAAGATAATGAGCATAATGATACACCTAGGGGCAGTAATGCCTATGGGAACTGCATTTACTGTAGGGTGATATCACGGACCAAGTCATTTACATCAATTAAAGGACAACAATGGTTTATTAAAGCAGATTGCTCAACCTGCTGTCTCTTTTAGTCCCTGCTCGTTTATACAGCCGCAAAAAATCACCCATGCAGCTTTAAAAATTAATCCACTCAACTGTTTTCCCTGTTAGGCTTCCTACCTTTTCGTACTGTTTTACTTTCACTTTGGAAACCAAGTTGAAAAACCTCAAGCTGGCTCTGAAATGATGATGTCACATCTGCCAGAGCTCTTGCTCTAGCTACCGGGACATTTCCTCCCCCAAAGTGATGTAATCCCAGCCTGATTTGCATGCTGTATAGAAGAGCCAGTGGACCTCCCACACTGTGATGTCAGAGCTGCCTTGCCAAGCTCACTCTTAACCTAGCAAAAATGTCAAACTATCATCTCACTTTTCTGAAGAGTCCTACTAAGATGTGACAAAGTACAGGCAGAAGCACAGTAACAGCTGCAAAAACTAAGAGCATAAATTTGCAATGACCATGCGTAGACATTAATTGCATGTTTTTACATAAGAAGCAGATGTCTGTCACAATTAATCGACAATACTACATCAGATTACAAGAAGTATGCAATACAGTAATTTTCTTAAATTACCACTTAAAAAAAGCATGTGGGTGCTGTCATGCAAGTCTGTGAAATATTTTGTGTTCATAGTGCATCATTTGTTAGCTATTTAACCAAACAGGAAAGAAAAATAAGTGGGAGTTTGATGCTTTGCAAAACAGTGATTATTCCCAGTATTATGGAGCTTGGTTCTAAATTTCACAAGACGAGTGCAACAAAAAAATCTCCCACTAAAAGGAAGGAAAGGCTGACAAAAAAACAGTACATTAGTCTGGTCACCTGCTGTGAGCTGTCAATCACATGCAGATAATGTGTCAAATTACCCTTAGCTCTTTGACAGCTAGGGAAGGTAGGTGTGAAGGGGAGGGGAGATACCTTGAAGAACTAGATTTCAGCCTTCACAAAAGAAATCAAGTTAGCATTTCTAAGAAGGGCAATAAAATGCACTTTTCAGTTGTGTTCTGTAGTATTTGCACTGCTTGTGTTTGAAGTAGTCATTGAAAAAGGATACAATATTAACCAAAAGTAGGTGACTATAACACAGCAGTGGATGCCTGTAAAATCTGTGCACTGACAGGAGCTTTAGGGAAAATGTGGCAGATCTGATGCAATTTTTTGGAGACAAATAATGCATTCTTGGATACTTAGAGGCAAACTAAACAGTCAGAATTATTTCAAGATGCCAGACCCCATGTGGTCAGAGTCAGAAATTGCATATAAAAATATCTAAAAAGCTCTAAATAGTCCCAGAGTGGTGTTAAAATGTAGGAAACACCAAACCATGATGAAATAAACATGTTTTTTTGAGTCTGTGGGTGCAGTTGTCCTTTAATACATCTAAAGTTTTTGACATCAGATATTTAATCACTTGTCATACTGAGTGGGTAATCTATTTGGCTGTCTGCCAATCTGGGGCATTTTATGTCGGACAGACCTCAAGAAGTTTAAAAAACAGAATTGCAGTGCGCTTGAGTGATATAAGCTGTAAATGTCAAAGAAGTGCACTTTACAAATAGAGATTGGAACATGTTTCAGCACAATTTCTATTTGTTGGAATTGATGTAGTGAAAGGTAATAGGATGTCCAACATAACTAAGCATGAGATTTTAAACAAAAAATAAAGAATGTGGATGATGAAGTTAAGGGCCTTATACAAACCTGGTCTTAATGATCATTGGTAATGTCTGAATTGTATTTTTGATTCATTGTTTCTCTTCCTTAATATGTGTTTATATATATATATATATATATATATATATATATATATATATATAGGTACGTTTGTATTCATGTGTATTTATACACGCGTATGTATATATATATATATATATATATATATATATATATATATGTACACATACATTTCTCCTGGTTTCAAATATATATGTGTCTTTGAGTATACATGTGTCTTTTTGGACATTGTTCTGTATATTTAAATGTGCACCTTAAAGTCTCTGTTTCTTTAACTATAACATGGGTCATGGCATATAAATACTGGTGGTTGCTTTATGGTGAATTCACACTGATGATGACAGGGGGTGAAACGGTGACCTGTCTGTGTTGTAGAAGCTGAATGGCCACTATGTAAGCTGCCTGAATTTTTGTTCTGCTGGAATAAAGATTTAGTATACTTATTTAAGTGTTTTTTGGGTCCCTTCTTCCTGGAATATATACAACAAGGTTTGATTTATTTGTGAGTGCTGGATTTTGTGGTTTTTTGAACTGTGTGTATATTCAGAGGACCACATTTGTTTTGGAGTGCACCTTTTTGTTTTTGGGTTGCTTATTTACTGGAGTGCTGCCAATGAACATTTGGATTATTTAATCATGGGACTGTTTGATGTAAGAACTTTTTATTCATGGCTACAGGAGGCAACCGTCATTCTTTTATCAGCAACCTTTTACAAGATAAGGATGATGTGGCCTGTTTTGAAGGTCACAATGGTGAAAAAAGAATGGAGAATGTTATGGAGGTGAGTCGCACTATAAATATGGAACAAATGTTTAAAGAACTGACTTTGCTAACTAAGAAATTTTGCTCTACTATTTGGCACATGAAACTACTCAAGGCATATACTGGGGCTGAAATAGCACTGTGTGGCTTAAGAGTTTATTTGGAACCAGGGGTTGGGAAGGAAGACAGTAATTTCATGTCAAAATGGCATTTAATACAACGTACGGCTTCTAAGATGTTTATAGAGCTGCTTATTGATTCCTATGAGCATTCCCTAACTGACATTAAGATGAAATTGGATGAATATTTGGAAGGTATACAACAGCAGGAAAGTGAAATGGATTATGGCAAAATGTATGATGTATATCTGAGTGAAGTTAATGTCTTTGAAAAAGAAGTAAAAAACAAGAAACTTAAATTCAATCAGGACATGGGGGATGTTAAAAATAATGCTGTTTTTTCTTGGAAAACAGCTAAGAGGCCAGTGAGATTTTCTGATTCAACTAATAAGCAATCCAAGTATAAACGTAAAAGGAATAGATCTATTTTAAAGCTTTCAAGGGTTTGTGAAGGCACTACAGATTCAAACACTTCAGATTTTTCATCTAATCTATGATTAAGGCGTATTTGTAGTGAAGATGAGGGATACAGAAATGAATTAGTAAACATGGGTGATAGATTTGTGAGAAGAGGTTATCAGAAAAGTAACATCATGCGGGAACAAACCAGGGCATTAAATTATAATAGAGCTAACCTCTTAAAAAACAGAGATACACGTGTAGTACAGGATGATGGGGTTGTACAAACTGGCACAACTAGTTCAAAAATTAGATTTGTTGTGAATTATGGCACAAACATTTTTAAGATCAGAGAAGTGGTTGCTAAATATTGGGAAATATTGAAATCCGACCCCTTTTTTGATCAATGCTGAGACACCAGATGTTCTTATAGCTATAGACGTGGAAGGAACATTGGTGAGTCACTCTCATGGTATAAGACGATCTACTGGCCTAAAGGTAATGAGTATAATGATACACCCAGGGGTAGTAATGCCTGTGGGAATTGTATAATGATACACAGGGGCAGTAATGCCTGTGGCAATTGCATTTATTGTAGGGTGGTATCACAGACCAAGTCATTTACATCAATTAATACATCTAAAGTTTGTGACATCAGATATTTAATCACTTGTCATACTGAGTGGGTAATCTATATGGCTATCTGCCAATGTGGGGCATTTTATGTCAGACAGACCTCAAGAAGTTTAAAGAACAGAATTACAGTGCACTTGAGTGATATAAGCTGTAAACATCAAAGAAGTGCACTTTACAATCATAGATTGGAACATGTTTCAGCACAATTTCTATTTGATGGAACTGATGTTGTGAAAGGTAATAGGATGTCCAACATAACTAAGCATGAGATTTTAAACCAAAAAGAAAGAATGTGGATGGTGAAGTTAGGGGCCTTATACAAACCTGGTCTTAATGACCATTATATATATATATGTTTGATATATATATATATATATATATATATATATATATATATATATATATATATATATATATATACATATATTATATGTACACATACATTTCACCTGGTTTCAAATATATATGTGTCTGAGTATACATGTGTCTTTTTGGACATTGTTCTGTATATTGAAATGTGCACCTTAAAGTCTCTGTTTCTTTAATTGTAACATGGGTCATGGCATATAAATACTGGTGGTTGCTTTATGGTGAATTCACACTGATGATGCCAGGGGGTGAAACCGGTCACTGGTCTGTGTTATAGAAGCAGAATGGCTGCTATATAAGCTGCCTGAATGTTTGTTCTACAGGAATAAAGCTTTAATACACTTATTTAAGTGTTTTTGTGTTCCTTCTTCCTGGAATATATTCAACAAGGTTTGATTTATTTGCGAGTGCTGGATTTTGTGTTTTTTTTTAAATATATATATATATATATATATATATATATATATATATATATATATTATATATATGGATCTACTTCATATAGTCGAATTACCATTATGTCAACTTTCAGATGATCAAAACCACATTGCCGAAAACTTAAAATGATGAACTCCTGGAACATCATATTTTCCCACCAGGAAACTAACCACTTGGCCACCAACAATTAAAATAGAAATGTAAGCAAATTAAACCCACCAAAGTGGGGGGGCTTCACCATGGTGGGCAAGTCTCTGAATATACACATGCACACTCTCACAGATATATATATATATATATATATATATATATATATATATATATATATATATATATATATATATATATATATGGATCTAGGGCTTATGCACGAATATGTAAAGTCCCGAATCCATAATCACTGAACATATATTAACGAAAGCGCTTTCACCAAAAAAGCACTTTCATTAATATATGTTAAAAAAAAAGAAAGAAATCTACGTTTATGCAGGGGGGCTTTGCCCCCCCCTGCACCCCCTCACCCCCCTACTTTAATATTCTCACTCTGAGACTCTACTACAGTGAGGAAAAGAGAATGTTCCCTTATCCACCCCATAGTGTGGTCTTCCAAACAGGCATACTTACGTGAAAGTGCTTCTTTGGTGAAAAGCATGTTCGCGCAAGTATGCCAAACCGAAATTAGTTTTGGTGATTTTGTCTTCGGGGATCTGTACAGATCTCATATATATATATATATATATATATATATATATATATATATATATATATATATATATATATATATATATATATATATATAAAGTGTGTGTGTGTGTGTGTGTGTGTGTGTGTGTGTGTGTGTGTGTGTACATGTGTGTGGAATATATGTGTAATATTCATATTTATGTAAATGTATATGAATGTGTGTGTGTGTCTGTGATGAAATGGTTAAAGTCTTTTGCCAAATGTTGTTTATTCAATAACCAAATCTATAGGGGACAACAAAAAATAGAACAATGTTTTTGAATGATTTCAGAAATCAAGTGAAAATTCTCACCAAATATAGTAACCTTCTTTATCAGTGTGACTTTAAGGGCTGCTGTCTGTTTGTAAGTCAATAAAGATGAGCATGATAAAGAATCAACATGTGGCTTCATTAAATTTAGTAGTCTGCCTGAATAACCCCATGTATAAATATATGCATCAAATCCCTAGGAAGTACAGAATAGTTATCATCTGCATTATAAATATGCTTTAACTCCATATACCAGAACTTGAGTATATTTTTAAAAAGGTTTACAATAAATACATGTACTTAAAATTCCATTTGATACCTTTTGTATCCCTACATCTAAAAAATCAGCCAAATTAGCAGCCATCTATATTCCTCCAGGAGAAAACATTCCTCTGCTCGAACATATTCTCTCATACTTTTCTCAACACATCCCCAGTGAAACTATCCTCCTTGGAGATGTCAACATTAAATGGTTAACTCTCAGTAATCCAAACTCTGATACTCATATTAATTTATATTGCTTTACACAGCTAATCTCCCAACCTACTCATGCAAACAACTCTCACACATCTAGTACTCTTATCGACTGGGTACTTGTATTTAATCCTTCCAAATGTCATAACCCTGAAACCCTACCAAACACCTTGAGTGGTCACTCCCTTATAAAAGTGCTTAGGTTAACACTCCCCACTTCTCAAAACCTTCTAGATTTATTATCTGTCACAAACTATCTAACTTCCATCCAGAAACATTTAATGCCCTCCTCTCTAAAGTAAACTGGAAATTCCTTACCCAACTCTCACTAGAAGAAGCAGTCCTAGCTTTCATCTCTACCTTCCTTAGC
>NC_056729.1:580238129-580248129 GCF_019279795.1 Protopterus annectens
AGTGATGTATAAATGTATAAAAGCTGTACAATGGAGCTGCGTCCACTGTATAACTGAACTCAGGTATTGCAAAATAATATTAGGGTTGCCGCAGCATTAGTAACTGTGTATCTACAAGAGGCTCTTATTGCTGCTGTTTGCACAGTGATGTACCTCATTAACCCCCCTCCTGCAGGCAGTAGGTTATCTGACTGTGCTTAATATTTCATGGACTCCATGACACTGACATTGTTGACTGTTATGGACAGGGACACCATGCAAGAAATTGTGGACATGCATTGGCCTTGTATGCTGCTCCCCTGGGAGTTACTGAGTACATATCCAAGTGGTTACAGAGGTATGTGTGGCTTTAAGTATATTAGCTACAGGTACCTTTCAGCCACCTACAGTGGACACAGTGAGGGGTGTATCTCAGGCTTCTACCTTGAGATTTCTCCATCAGTTTGTCTGTTCCATGCTTCAGCATGTTAGAGGCAGCACATATTGTTCCCACATAACACAGTAGAGACAGGGCACACCATGTGGGAATTCTATGAGGTAGCACATTTCTCTGAGATAGTGGAGTCCATAGACTGTACTCACACTGAAACAGAGGCCCCAGCAGTTGAATTGAGAAGGGGGTATGTGAACCACAAATGGTATAATACCATCAACTGCCAGTAGTCTGTAATTCACAGGGTATTATCTATAATGTGTCTGCAGGCCATGCATGCCATCCAGGTAGTTATTACAACTCCCATATGTATCACACCTGTTATATATATCAAAGTTCTGTGAGGGATGATGTCCCCCAGAGGCATCTAGTTGGTGATGTTGTATATGCCCTGGAACCCTATCTGATAACACCATATGAAATTCACAACATGAAACAGACCAGGGATACAGCCATGCCCAATTCTAAGCAAGGGACACTACTGACTGTGTGTTTGGACTGCTGCAGCACACTTTCACTGTCTAGATTTGTCTGGTGGTGCCCTGCAGTATGACACTGACATGTGTGCAAAAATATTTTCAGTGTGTGCAGTGTGTCACAATGTGCAGTGTTTTACAATATTGTACTTAGGAATATCCTAAATTGGCTATCAGCCAATTATCCCCAAGAAACAATAGTACTCGGAGACTTTAATATTAATTGGAAAAGTTGTACTTCTGAACAGCCCTCTACCCATCTTAACCTACATGGGTTTACTCAAACTATAAGTTCCCCCACAAGGACCAATAAACACAATAACAGTGAAAGCACCCTAGATTGGATACTAATAAATAGACATCACCAAAGTTATAAAGTAGGGACTCTCCCTGAGGATATAAGCGACCATGCACTCACCTTCATAATCAGATTCAAGACTGATATCCCAAATCCAATTACCTATAGAACAATTAGGAGTAATAAAAATTTTAACCCTGATATTTTCCAAAATGAACTTAAAGCATGCAACTGGTCACCCCTCAAAAGTCTAATCCTAGAGGAAGCAGTAATCTACTTTAATAGTAAATTTCTAAATATTCTTGACCTCCATGCTCCAAAAAAATTAAAACTAGGAACAAACCTGCCCCCTGGCTCTCAAGAGACAAAACAAAAAATGCTACTCAGAAATAAAATCTGGACCAAATGGCGTACTACTAAAAACCAAGAAGATCACATAAAGTTCAGACAGCTAAGAAATGACACAAAAAAGCAATACTGTCAGATAAAAGAAAGTACTACATTCAACTCCAAAATACCCAGCAAAGTAAACCCCAAAAATTTTGGGCAGGTATAAATACACTCTTACACCCAGGCCGTACTGTCACTCCCCCCCTGTAGGTACTGACCAGGACAATCCAAAGCAAATTGCAAGGACCTTTAATACCTTTTTCACTGAGACCATTCAGTCTCTTGCCAATCAACTATCTCCCGACAGCTCACCTCTATCACCCTCTAATACTACCTTACCTCCCCCATTTCATCTCAAACCCATCCCTACATCCCTTATCCGTACCCTTTTGCAAAAACTCAAACCTACCACCACTGCAGCAGATCTCCTTCCTGCAGAATATCTACAAAAAGCAGCAAATGCCATAGCCTACCCAGTTTCCATTCTGATTAACAGAACAATCTCTGAGGGTGCAATTCCTTCCATTTGGAAGATTGCACACATTATCCCCCTTCATAAGGGTGGAAATTCTAGGGAACTATCCAATTACAGTCCAATTGCCATACTATCGCCTCTGGCAAAAATCATGGAAAAATGCATTCATATGCAACTGTTAAAACACCTAATAGATAGCAACTTGTTAGCTAACTGCCAACACGGCTTCAGGCCATTTCACAGTACTACTACTGCCCTTTAAACCTTCTCCGACTGTATAAATAAAAATTGCAATAACAACACTCTATCCTCAGCCCTCTTTATTGATCTCTCTAAAGCCTTCGACATGGTTAACCACCAACTTCTCATAAACACACTGAAAAACTGTCTCTTGATACACTTACTATACAATGGTTTCAATCCTACTTAAGCAATAGGCAACAAGCAGTTATGTGGGAGAACAACCTATCTCCCCATCTCCCCATTGCACTAGGTGTCCCCCAAGGTTCTATACTTGGACCACTTCTATTCTCTATTTTCATCAACGACCTGTATACTGTTATTCCTCAAGCTTCCTTAATACAATATGCTGATGACTCCACATTAATATGCTCGGCCCCAACTCCAGCAGACCTTCAATCTCTCACCCAAAAAGTGTTTAACATAGTTGAGGAATGGCTACAACATCAGTGCCTCATCCTAAATCCCAAAAAAAACAAACTTCTACTTTTTACTCCCACCCACAGGGCCACACCTCTACACTTTACTGTCACATCTAACAATGGAACCATCATATCCCCCGACTCTACCACAAAACTCCTAGGGGTTCTAATTGACAATAACCTTAACTTTGAAGGCCACATTAACAATACCATAAAAACAGTTAACAAAAAACTAGGCTCCCTCTATAGAATCAAATCCTTTCTTACCCCACTAGCAAGATCTACTATTGCCCAGACCCACTTAATCTCTACCCTCCTCTATGCCTCCCCTATATATACTAACCTCTCAAAAAACAACATGAACAAACTGGCTGTCTCCTACAACAATATTGCTAGATTTGCGACAGGCTCTACATTTAGGACCCATCACTGTATTAATTATCAAAATCTAGGTTGGCTAGAGTTACCTAATCTACTTCTATTTAAACAATTAACATTTGCCTATAAAATCCTGTATCAGCCTAACAACACACCAATTCTTACCAACCTTATCACCCCCTACAGCAACCTTAAGACCCTACGCTCATCTAGCAAAATACTAGTACAAATACGCAAAACCAACAATAAGGCAGGGGACTCTCTGTTCTCTAATACCGTGGGTAAAACCTGGAACTCTCTCCCCAGTGACCTGACCTCCCTACCTTCACTAACACAATTTAAAATCAGGCTTAAAACCTACCTCAAATCACATTGGCTGTGCACCTGTCTGAACCCAGACTAACCTCTCACATCTTCTTCTCACTAAGTTACAAGTCTTAATTACTGTATAATCTAACTGCCTAATGAAAACCAGAATTATATCTGGCCTTTCAATTGATTGGACTCTCTTTCTATATCAAAATATGACTCTCAGTCTCCCTATTATGTTAACATATACACTTAACATAAGGTACTACAATCAAATGTGTTTTGAACTGAACACATTTCCTTATTTACTAAACTACTTACTCCAATATGTTCTTTCATGCATAAAATAGCTTACTTTATATCGTACTTCCACCTGTTAAACTTTGAATTGTTTTATTTCTTGATTTAAGTAAAATATTGTTCTGTACTCTCGAGGAACTTTTCTCCCCGGGCCTCTGCTGAAAATGGATATGTATCCAGCTGGACTAGCCCGGTCAACAAATGTAAAATAAAATAAAAATAAACAGTAACAGCATGGTGGGAACTTGCAGGAGCAGCAGCCCCTAGCACACCAGGCAGTGGTGGCTATGTCAGATGTGGGGTCAGTGGAAGAGTCATTAGCAGAGGATGATCATGCCAGATGGCGGCAGGTACAGTGTGACATTGCACTGGCAAAGAGGCAGCAGCTTGTATATACCATCAGAATATAGCAGATGAGAGTAAAGCAATACACTACAGTAAAAGTGGTGCATGCAAAAAGAACACCAGGTTGTGCTTACCCCAATATAGGCTGGCCAAGCTGTGGAAATGCTTCATAGACAGTACTTCAGTCCATACCTCTCAACTGTCCAGATTTTTGCCTCATATTGTTGGTCTATTTTTCGTAAAAATGTGTGGTTTTCTGGCAAATCATTGAGGAATGAAGTTAGAAAATAATGGCAGTCATTTAAGTTTCAGACACCGTATGCTTCAAAAATTCATGCTAATGTAAAACTTGTTATTCTATCGACATTCTAACTTTATAAGGGCAATAGTTCAAAAGTGTCTCTATTTTTGGGTATTGTTCCCCCATTATTTGCGGTTTTGTCCAGATATTTTTTGCTCTAAGAGGTTGAGAGGTATGTAATTCACATTTATTTTTATTTTTTTATTTATTACATTTATTAACCAGGAAAGTCCGACTGGGCTAGGACACTGTTTTCAGTGGAGGCCCGGGGAGAAAAGCTCCAAAAAACAGTACAATATATACAATATACAGTAGAATATATTCTTTGAGTAACACAGCATTAGCTCACTATACAGAAATTCTAGGACATTAAATATATTTCTTACTTACAATAACATAAGTCAGTCTAGGCAAAAAAATAAGGTGTTACACAATATAGGATTATTTGACTAGGAAGTTGAGAAATCAACCTATGAGTGTTGGCATGGTAGCAATGAGAGGTTAATACAAAATAAATATTTAGGTAGAAGGAGAACAGGGAGAAATCTTAGTAGTACTGTTGTAACACATCTGGCCTGTTTGTATCTCCTCACCAATGGATGCTAGGGGCAGAGCCTCTCATGTGTCCACTGTAGGGAACCACAATTCCATGACTGTTAGTGTCCGAAGTAACCTGTTCTCCTTGTGTGGTGTGTGGAGTATGACTTCTGGGTGTAATTTCATATATAACCTTATGAAAAAAGAATCATTGTAATACATGCTTTCTTAACAGTTGTTTAAGAGGTACAAAAATTTAATTATTTCACACATCGAAGTATCATTATGAATCGTTATTATACAGTCATATTTTAGCTTAACCCACCATATGCTGCACAACTGAGATGCCTGCTTTTGCACAAAATATGGCACATACAAGAATGGGTGTGGCGGCAAAGTACCTGAAATTTTCTCTGCTTCATCTAGATGAGACATCACAGCTAGAAAAGTAGAGGGTAGTGCTTTTTAGAGCATAACAGCAGCGTATAGAGAAGAGTAAAGTCTTTCCCCACTTCTGGCATAAAAGATTACAGGCTATTGCAGGATGGCTATGAAGGCCTTCATTGTAAGACTGAGACCTGAATAGTTTAGTCCAAGCTGCCACATATGCCACTGGCATTCTATGCATTGGAAAAAGTGTCATCACCATTATGCCATGAGAATGGAGGACTGAGATGGTCATCCTCCTTCATAAGGTAGGACCTCCAACAGATCCTAGAAACTACAGACCTATTAGTCTGATTAATGTTATTAGCAAAGCCTTGGAAAGGATTATCATATAAACTATCAACAAGGACATAGGAGACATTCATACACTTGATCCATCCCAGTTTGTCTTTGTCACATTAAGTAAGCATACTCTTGGGCATCACTAGGTGCCTATAGGTGTACAGTAAGGTATAATTTGGGGAAACAATCATCAGGGAATTATATAATTGTAATATTCAGACTCCCAAACCTCTTCTTCCCATTGGCAGAGAAGGTCAAAGGGGCACCTCCTAGGTTCACAGCTTCATAGGTTGTTACTAGGCTAACAACCACTATGGTCCAGCCTAGCCACCCCCCCAAACTATTTGGGTCCTGAGAAGCATGGACATCTATAAGCGGGGGGGGATGTTAGTGGAGAGGTAACTAAGGATTTGTAGGGGGAGTGTTAGCTAGGATAATACTTTTCTTATTGACTGCCTCTGGCTATAACGGATATGGGGGGTAGATTGGGGGTAAATTTATGTTTTCTCGTCCAGTTGTCAAGGTTTCATTTGAATAGAGTCAGGGAGGAACTCTGTTTTACACGGATGCAGAGCCTATTCAATAATGAGGGGATCATTTGGGACACAAACTCTCTCCATTCATTACATTCTGTTTAAGTCACAAGTGAAGTTCATATCCCTGGATTTAGTGTTTCTGGTACTGTTTGTTTTACCCATGTGCAATAGATCCATCAGGGTAGGGTCTGAGGAAGCCCTATAAGTCAGGGAAAGATCCCCTCTCAGCACCCTGTAGGAAAATGAATACAGAGACAGATACTTTAGGCGATCAGTGTAGGACAGGGTATTCATGCCCTGAATTTTCCTGGGGAGGAATTTTTGTGGGTGTTCCAACTTTTGCAAGTGTCTGGTTTTATACATGCCAAAGGGGACATTGTATTCAATGGTAGGTCTGATAATAGCCGAGTAGAGTGATACTATAACTTCCTTAGACCTGGATGTCATACCCTTACCTATAAGCTGGGTGACATAGAATGATTTTCTTACAATCTTGGCTATGTATTGGTTGAAGGCCAGATTACTGTCTAGTGTCATAGGTTCATAGGTAGGTACTAGGTTATCAGCCCTGGGGCCTATACAAGCCCAGCCAAAAAGGTACCCTGGCTTTTGCCGCCCAAGAAAATTATTTTCCTGTGCCACTGTCGAGCAGAGCCACAGAAGTGATCCCCGAGGTGAATTTCCTATTTCCCATCCAATCATCAAGATTTTGCTTGAAGAGTGCTAATGAGGAGCTTTGTTTGATATAGATAGGTAGTTTATTCCAGAGTATGGGAAGTCTCTGGGATAGAAATCTATCCCTCCGGCATGTCCTGTTTATTGTGGTGACAAGGTTTAGGTCCCTACAGCGTGTATCTCTGAGGGATTGGGATTTCTTTAAGTGGAGCATGTCCAACAGCTCTGGGTTTGACATAGCTTTGTATGTTAGGCAGAGATCACCTCTGAGTAGGCAATATGTGACGGAGTAAAGCTGGAGTTTTTTGAGACGGTCTGCATAGGGCATCTGTTTGAAGCCGGTAATCCTCTTTGTGAGGTATTTCTGTGGCCTTTCCAGTTGTTGTAGATGTCTTGTGAGGTACATACCAAAAGGGGTGTTGTTCTCTATAATGGGTCTAATTAGTGATGAGTAGAGGGGAACAATGACCTCTTTTTTTTCTGGATGAGAAACCTTTTGTGATGAGGTGTGCCACGTAGAAGGATTTCCTGACTACTGTGGCGATGTGATTATCAAAGGAGAGACTACTGTCCACCTGTGTCCCAAGGTCTCTTATCACACTTTCGGTGTTAAGTATACTACCACCTATGTTTCCAGATCCCTTACTACTGGTTGACTCTTAGGGGCATTGTATTTGTTTGTTTATTTACTTATTTTTCATTTAGATTTGTTTACTGGGGTAGTGCACTAATCTCAATGGACCATTTACAGACACAGTCCGGGTGAATAGGATCACATAACAACTGAACAAAATATTTACAGATACAAAGATAGGCTACAAAACAAATCTATCTATCTATCTATATATATATATATATATATATATATATATATATATATATATATATATATATATATATATATATATATATTTACATATGTAGGAATGTGCTACAACATTAATTTATGAAGCAGTTAACAATGTCAAAATATGGATGGAAAGACAGAGTTATGCTTAGCAAAGCTTTATGGATAACGAATGACATGACTTATGCTACAGGGATTGATACAGTTTCCAAAAGGGCATTATAATGCATTTTTTGACATTAAGTTTTAGGCCATAGCTTTGGCACCAGTCATTTCTCTGTTTTTAACCCAGTTGCAAGATGTTGGTGTCTTGGGGGAATCAGTAATAGCTTCCAGTTTACAGTAATCCGTGAACTTGGTGAGTCAGAGTCCTTAAACATAAGCCTTGACTTCCAAGAGGTAGATACCAAACAGGAGCAGGCCCATCATGAAGTCCTGGGCAGTCTGCTGGTGACTGGTCCCTTGGTGGAGGTGGTCACATTCATCCTAACTTCCTGTGTCCTGTCTGTAAGCCAGCCGGCAATCCAGTGAGTTATGTAAGGATTTACACCTAGTTCAGAGAGCATGTCAACAATGCCTGAGTGGGGTATTGTAATGAATGCCTTAGCCAGGTTAAGACATGCAGTATGCACTTCCTTAGGAAAACCAAACTGGGGTGGGTCCAGTGTCTGTAGGTTGACGATGCCCTTATTTATCATTTCCATGATAATTTCATTCAGTGATATTAAGTTTGTTAGACTGATGGGTCTGTAGTTCCCTGGGTTGGTTGGTAGTCCACCTTTGTGGAAGGGAATAACTGTTGCAGTACTCCATTTACTTGGAAAGTGGCCTGTTTCAAGGATGTAGTTGCAGACTTCCTTAAGTGGTCCTGATAGGTCATGTTTTTAGACTGTTCAGGAGGCAATTGGGGATGTTGTTGGGACCCATGGAGGCACAGTTCTTGGCTTTAGTGAGTGCTGCCAGTACTTGGTCACTGCTGATAGCTGGAGGAAGTATGTTGGAGTGGATTTCATCTGGTGGAAATGGTGGGTATTGGGGGTGAAGTTTGAGCTGAATTTACCAGGCAGTAGATTTGCTATGTCACCCTCATCAGTAAAGGTGGTATCATTCACCACCAGTTCAGCACACTGCTATGTGTTACCTCTATGGTTCTGGACATAGCTGAGGAAGGCCTTCTGATTGTCCTTAGCTTACAAAGCTATCCTGAGCTTGTAGTTGGCCTTGATGGACTTAATTACAATTCTTTGTTTCTTGTTTAGCTGTATAAGAGAACACTTGTCTTTAAGCGAGTTGATCTTCCTGATTTCGGTCATGAATTTTCTTCTTTTATTATATACTCTAGGTGAGGATTCCACCAGCGGGGTTAATTTTTATTGTTTGTTTGGGGTTTATTTCTGGTAAGTAAGCTTCTATGCAGTCTTTCATAAGTTTGTATAGGGACTCTGTGAATAATTCTGCATATGTAGCTATGGTCTCGGGGGCTTGAATTTTCACAATCTGTCACTTAATAGGATGTAGATTGCCTTTGAATAGTTCATGTTACTGTTTTAACCAGATTTTAAGGGTTTATTTTTACTTCAAATGAGACAGCTTTGTGATCTGACCTCACTAATGAGGATGTGACACAGGTGGGATACAATTCTCTCCCATGTTGGTGAGTACCAGATCTAGTATGTTTGATCCTCTAGTTGGAGCATGAACTATCAGTTCCAGAGTGTTTGTGTTAATAAAGTACAGGAAGCACTGCATCCATGAGTTTGAGGCAGTGTACATTTCTCAGTCTATAGAGGGGTAGTAAAAGTCATCCATGAAAAATTACTGTACCAGTGCTGCACTGCTCTCCACAGTGAGTAATGCCCATAGCACCTATTGCCACCCCAGAATGATAGTGCAAGGCATCCATCTTGTACTGGAGACCCTCAAATGAGTCCTGCAGCAGATGCTTCCTATGGTGTGGATGCACCAGGTGGAGAAAGATCTGTCATCCTGCTGCACTACATGGAAGCCTTTTCAACTTCAGCCATTAAAGAAGCCATAGCACTTTACCGGTTGATACACATCAAGAAAACCACTTGATTCACATCAGCAGGCAGCATGGAAGCATAAGGCAACCCTTTATCTATGTGCGGTAGTGTGACACCAACAATTGTGCATGGGGGATGGAGGATACATGTCAAACACTATAGTGCTTATACATGCACAGACTGTACCATGGACAACCATGTATGTGCACAGGCAGGAATGGACCCAGTTGCATGATGCAGAGCCAGTATCATGCTGCATTATGTGTGCTATTCAAAAACATTTCT
>NC_056729.1:580253129-580285560 GCF_019279795.1 Protopterus annectens
GAAAATAGTACACAAACAGCAGCAGCAGGTAGAGTATAGCTGCAGAAGAGGATGAATCCACCTGTGTGAGATGAATACATGTGGAAATTCTGAAACATGACAGAAGTGAGAGTGCTGGAAATAACTGCAATAATTCTGTTAAAACATGTCAATAAAGCCTAGAAGTACCAGTCTGAATAGTAAAATGAAAGCAAGTGAGAGAGTGTGAGAAAGTGTCAGGAATACAGCACTACAGTAGTAATAACCCCTGAATAAAGTATACTGCAGTCAGGACATAATTAAATGCATGTGAGACCCAAAACCAAACAGAAACATCTGTTCAAAGTGTTGCTGCATGTGGAATGTGTACACCAAAATCTGGATATGCTGCTCCCAGTCTGAAATATGCAGATAGGATGACTGTCTGATATCCCAAACATCCACACCTGTCTACAGTTATAGAAAGAACAGTTAACAGGAGATGTATCTGCACAAATTTCGATATGACTTGTGTATGAACAGCAATAAAATGTAGACTTATGTTGCAGTAACAGTCCCATCTGCAAGGTTAAGTAGTTAACATATAGGACACTGTAGTCAGAACAGTAGTGTGTATATAACTGTAGCTATTATAAATGTACAGCATATGTGGTTGTATTTGAAGGTGTTAATAATATGTCTGATTTACCCCACCCTCTAACCATCTCTAACCCATTCCACGGGAAAATGGTATGTGCAATCACAATTACCACCCCTGGACATCTGTCCTGTTGGGTCATATATATTTGCATGTCTGTTGATGCATCCGCCCGCTCATACATCCACACCTGATGGCCTGTTGCCATCAACCAACCCCTGCATGTTGTTGGACTGTGTATTACTGTTGAAATTATGCATGTGCTATGCACGCTGTTCAATGGTGTGAATAACTGGGTGTGTGGTTAATGGGAATACTAATGCATGCTGTTAAAACTAACTGTGAATGGTTTTATATGTCACTAACCCAAACTGTAATGACATAATGCAAAACATAGAATCGACAGGGAAGGCGGGTTCGGCGGACCCACCTCTCCCACCTCAGCTGGCGAGTGCACCTGGCACTAGTGCAGTCCGGACCCTCCTCCGGTGGCCCTGTGCCACCTGCGGTGGAAGCGCTGCAGGGGCGGGGCTCGCCCCTCTGCAAGTGTGGCGGAGGAGATCCACCACTCACCCTCCGAAGGCGTCCGGACTGTGGTGCGGGGAGATTCGGGACTCTGTCCTCGAGCCCCTACGCCAGCTCGAGGCACGGTGGGCGAACTAACGGGCTTGCCCGTTGCCCGCCTACACAGCCCCAGCACCGCCCGTCCTGGGCAGTGAAGGAACAGTGGCAGCTGCCTATGGGTGGGGATATCAGTTCCACTGTTGCCATCTGTGGGCTCATGGGCTCTGGACATCCCAACCTCCGGCCCCGTCATTTGTGTAACCCCCCCACACATGTCATGCACCGCCCCTGTATGCGTCTTGTTTGTCTTGTCTGTTAACCTACCCAACCTACCTCCCCAGCTGTACCGACTACCTTCACCTGACATACCACTCTCACCTGAAAAAAAAATAACAAAAAAGGGCACTCTGTACCCACAAAAATTACGCCCATACATAGCTGCCCATTCCGGCACACATGTCTACTGGACATGGAACCCATCAATTCCAATTGGCTGTACAACAGGTATTATTGTTGTCCTGACACCTCTCTCAGGGGTGGAAGGTTTCAAATGTCACACCAAATTACATACATATGCACAGCTGTTGCTGCTGAAGAAATGGGCAGCTATGGGCCTTACCTACATCCCTCCTGCACATCCCAAGCTTGTTTCCCTACTGTCTTACCCTCTTTGTGACCCTTTTTCACCACTTTCCTGTCTCCCCCGTTTCTTTTCTTTCAAAGAAAATAGCTGGTGTGCGCAAGAGTAAGCACGTTTAAGTGGTTGTAAGCGGTGTGCGCCGCAGTGCCGAGCTAACCGCCAGTGCGCATGTCGTGAGCTCCGCGCAAGAAACCAGCTAACCGGTTACAACTGCTTAAAAGTGCCTTTAGTCACTTTGATTGACAGGTCCTGTACTCAGTTCAAAAGAAAAATAAAATCCCACTGTGAGTCCCAACCCCGGACCTTGGCAACTATAGTCTGCATGACTTACCACTAAGCCATGACTCTTACATAGAAACACTGTGCTAAAGTAAATATATCATTTAACAGTAGGAATGAATGTAAAGGGAATATAGATGTGTAGTACACAAAGCATGACATTTAGAATCACAAACAAAACTGGTGGATTTCCATAATAGTAGTGTGTGAACAGAAACAGCCATGCTAGTTGGAAGCTAGTAGGTAATAATGTCACCATAGCACCTTGCAAGACACACACATACTCACAGCAGGATAAGCACTGCCCATACCCACAACCCCTTACAGGAACACATCCGGACCAAGTAATAAAATATGTGGAGCAAAGGCCCAAAACCAGGGACACATTACAAATGAAGTTACAACAAATGCAGACAGTTCAGAAAGTAACAGGGTCTACACCTTGTGGGATGTTGGAAGGGTATGCAGTCTGGAACTTGAATGTTTGTCACCATATCCCGACTTGAGGCCAGAATGACCTGCCAGATAAAGGTGTGCATGAGATGATGACCAAATTATGAGGCAGACATGTGGACAGCCTGCAAATATCTGTACACATGACGGGTACAACACCACCATATTTGAATAGTTAAGACCCTAGACATAGCAACAGTGAATGTCTTACAGGGATGCCCCACAGACCACATGTGAAATGTACAAACAGTAGGCAGAAAGGTGTAACACATGCAATGGCAACTATGGGTTCCAGAAAGTATTCACCACTGCATGGCAGAAAAGGTGTAGTAATACCTATGCTCATGCTAACCCACAGTCACACCTGCAGCATACCAGACATATTAATGGTGCACACCACTGATATGTACCATTCCATGAGGCACATAACTGGTGAACCTGAAAGCCTCTGGGGCCTGCTCAGCAGCATACCCACATATGCTAATAGATGTCAAGGCCCACACCATGGCCAGACCACACTGCATGCTGTAACACCCTAGCAGATATAGCAAGCATTCCAGGGTGTGAATGTACATGGGAAATAGGAAAGCTACAGCAGCACACAACAGTCAAGACACCTAGCAGGCACACCAGTACTGACAGTGAAGGGCAACTATCGAAGACGTAACAACAGAGTGCAAGCAAAGGTGAAAGGAAAGCACACACACACACATGCACACATCAACAATAGTAGTAGTTGTTAGTGTACATACACAGTCAGTACAGGAAACTGGAGAAATGAATGGAGGAATGTTAACCCACAACCCACAGAGTAAAATTAGAGATACCAACCTTTACACTCACAGAATGTTGTCCACAGCATAACAGCATGGTCCCTGCCATTAACATCTGAAAGGGCTACGCCTATTCCACACACCCTTTTATAGCACAGTTCTGCAATCACAGTGAGAACTGCAATCAGTACACAACAGGCTGCATGCAATTAGCAAATGCTGGCTAACAATTGGTGCAGAGGCCATCACATGGGCATATGCAGATACCTACAAAAGTATGCTGTAGTCCATGTCCACGCATGCAATAATTACATTGCACCTGGAGAGAGACAGAGAGAGACAGAGAGAGACAGAGAGAGACAGAGAGAGACAGAGAGAGACAGAGAGAGACAGAGAGAGGACCACACCCAGAACTATACTGCAACTAAGCAGACAGACAGCAATCACAGCAACAGCTACCTGGAAGCTGCAACAGTGAACCGGAGCAGCAGGACAGAGAGACAGACATTCGCAGACACAGCTGTGACAAACACAGGTACTGTAAAGTAATACTATCAAGGTGTACATACTGTGAACCCTCCATATGTGTTATTGGGCTGTATCCATATGTATATGAAGATGTGTAATGGGCAGGGGATATACAGCACCTATCAGTGAAGGCTGTACATACAGTTGTATGTGTCAGCATCTATGTGCACATATATATGTCGTCTGATTGTAGGTTGTACTGCCATGTACTAATTACATTACAGAGCTATGTATGCTTAGCAGTATGTTAGTGTGTGTATACAGTAGTAGACATATATGCTGACATACCTGTCCAACATATGGCTATGTAGTCATGTCAACATATGTATGTGTAGATATCTTATATGTATATGTGTACATATGATATCCATATATGTATACATACATAGAGAGAGAGAGATGTAGGACCACATAGACAGATGGTGATAGAATATTGTAGCGACATAACTATGTAATGCACACATGCAGAGATAGAAATATGTAGATACATATACATAGACAGACTGATCTGACCACCTACAGGTATGATTGTATATGCTGACCTGCAACACAGCCTGCCCCCCCCCTGTCGCCCACACCCCCTCTGTGCCCCCCCCCACATCTACAGCAGAATATGTACATCAATATATATATATGTGCAAATGTATACACACATATGTACATGTATATAGAAATAGACATATAGACATATCTTAATACATAGATATATGTTTAGAGAGAGAGTGAGAGAGATGTATACAGAGCTGGAGTGAGGCACATGTGTACAGATGTATTGCAACTGGTGCCTGGGGACAAAGGCACGGAGTGAACACCAGTGTCACATCCGGAGTATCATACCACAGTCCAGATCACCTACACAGGTAACCACCATATAAATGAGTGTCCGCCCACCACTGCATGTGTCAGGGGTGGTCAGGGTCAGACATGTGTACAATAGTGGCCCCAATGATAGTCACAGTGGCACACTATCCCTGGAACAGCTGCACATGGTATGTGTCCGCACACATGGTCAGTCAGGCATGGACATGTAGGTCGGTGTACCCCCCACAGCACGTAATGTATGCCATGGTATGGACCTCACACGACAGCAACAGATATGTAGAAGGACACAGTGACATGTACAACACGGTGACAATGCACCCAAACACAGTACCATTGCACAGTGACTGTCACCACCATAGAGTACACGTATGCCGCCCACGTACAGGTTACCACCCCCAGATGCACATATGGAGGTCACACCCATGACAGATGTCCAACAGGTAGTGTACCACCGGCCACCATACACGACCTACCTGTCTGCTGTGTGTCGTCTGTGCCACTGCAATTTAGTGCACATGTGTAGGTACGGGTTCAGACTCACAGACAGGACACACCCTGCAACAAACCACACAGTGTTACGATGCGAGACTCCCCATGTGTACATGTCACACATACCCCTGCTGCATGTCACTGAGATAGGTAATATGCCATATGTGTCACCCTGTGTAACTGTGTGACGGCAGCAGGTACCATCACACCACATGTGTCACAATTGTCAGGTTAGCAGAACAGTACGCTGCTGTAGACACGGGAGCATTAGCATATTGCACAGTATTGTATTACAATGTCATGTATTGTGTTGTATTGTATTGGTATGGTGAGGTGCCTCCTGCATGGAGTGGAACCACTGGTGCTGTGCTCCAGTGTACAGGTACATACCCTGTAGTCCAGGTAGTGTAACATAGCACCTCTATATTTGTGTTTAGCGCCTGTCAGAGGGTATGTAGCATGCAACTGGGGATACCAGCAGGTCCCGTCCATGTCGTGTAGTCTACTCACCTGTGGGTGTCTCTCACATGGATAACTGTGATGACCTTGAGGTTAGGGTCAGCAGGGATACCCATGCCTTAATACAGGGGGAGGGTGGGGTGACACCTGCACTGACCCTGTCCGCCACAATGTGGTCTAGCTGTGGTGTAGGTGAAATATGTGTAGTGTACTACCCATGGGCATAGAGGATGGTTCCTGACCAGGTCACTAAATAGGTCAGGTAGGCCTCCTGGTCATCTGCAGTATCACGCTTGATGTCCCACTCAACATTGCCCATGTGGTCAGTGTGATGGGAAATAGATCCTTACCAGTGCTGCTCAGACATAGCCTCCCTTCAGAGACTGATGCTCTGTCTCGTAGTAGCTTACATCAAGTGTGATACAATCAGTATATGGCTGGGGTTCGACGGACAGGATGCTGTCCCTTTGTGGACAGTGTCCTGGACATATATGGGAATGCATGAGCCATGTGGTCTTGGAGATGTCTGTAGAAAGCAATTGTGTAGGGGTCAGCATTGTGTGATGTCTCTGACACTGGCCCAGTGGGCTGTAAGGATACCATATCAGTGTTACAAAGTGTAACGTCTGTATCTGTAATGTTGTGCACTGTAGCCATCTGTGCTGGTGGTGGAGGTGGGATATGTATATCCAGGGCAAGCAGGGTGTTGTCAGCCCACAGTAGTCGCTGATGTATGCCATACAGTACCTAGACACAAACACACAGAGTGAGGAGGTGCACCTCACCTAAATTGGTGTTCTGACTGCTGGTGTCCAGTAGTATGTCGTACGTAGCCTGGCAGGTACTGTACAACAGTTGCTGGCCGTGCACTGCTACCTGGCCATCTACATGTGTATCCACCAATAGACAGACAGCTGCCACATATGTGTGATATGTGTTATTATGACAGTCAAGTAGCATGTGTATTATGTGTGCCAAGGTCTGCCAACATAGATTGCTGATACCATGTTATCTTTATTCCCAGGTACATGGCCCACCCGAGACATGCAACCTACTCCGTGGCTGAGGATGAGGAGATACACCAGAGCCTGGTGCGGACTATGCAACACTCTTTTCCGCAGCAGCCAGAATCAGCAGGTGAGGGCTGCACTGTGGCAGGCCCTTGTCCGTCCGGTAAATGATATAGGCATGCATAATAGGACATATGAGCAGGTACGACATCACTGCAGTGATTTGATTAGACATGTCCGCCAGCGTGCATCAGATATCCACAGGCAACAGGTCGCCACAGGTGGTGGGGTGGCTACACATCCCCCACTCACCAGACTGGAGGGACTGCTCCTGAGTGTAGTGGCTCCAGTCCACCTGCAACAACAACAGCAGCAGACATGTGTCATGATGGAGGCTGGAGCCGCACAGCAGCAGGACACTGAACGTGCAGGTAATATGTCACATGTGTAGTTGACTGTTGTGTACACTGGTAGTTAATGCATGTGTGTGGTGTGTCCTTTGTTTGTAGCTGCAACCATAGTATATAATGTGCAAGTGTGATATCCGCAATATTAGCTGCAGACCTTTGAATGGCGACTGTTGTACACCTGACCTGTATCATACTCCGTAATATTGGCACAGTTGTGCCCACTAACATTAGTTTCCCTGTTTGCAGGACCCTCCGGTATCACTGCAGTGCAGCCTATCCATGCTGGTGAGTGTCTATTTACTTTACCTGTTAAGATGTTGGTAGTAATAGTACCTTTTGGCACACTTAGTGGTGCCCCTTGTATGCATGTAGGTGTGTCTGTGTCTGTGTGTCAATATCACGCATACTGAGTACTGTTCAATTGTGTGAAACTGTGTGCACGTGTGCATGTGTGCAAGTGTGCAAGTGTGCAAGTGTGCAAGTGTGCAAGTGTGCATGTGTGCATGTGTGCACCTGTGCATGTGTGCATGTGTGCATGTGTGCATGTGTGCACCTGTGCATGTGTGCATGTGTGCATGTGTGCATCGCCGGCAGTGTGAAGACATTGTAAACTGTGTTTCCTGTTTACTTCCCACAGGTTCTGTTGCTGCTCTGGTGTTATCTAGCAGGGAAACTGAGTCAGGTGCTGTGGGTACTGCTACTGATGACATTGTTGTAGTGGCACAGGACGGTATGCCAGGGTCCGCCATTGGTCAGCCAATTGACAGTACACAGCTGTCAACACCATCCATGCGCACAGTTATCCTGCCATTACACCCCTTGTCACCACTGTCCCTAGGTGATGGACAGCATACAGTGGGCATCGACCAGGGTAGTGTGGTACCTGCAGCACATGCTTCCCCACACAGCAGCCATGGGCACGGCCCACACATGGTACCACACAGACAGTTGTCCAGGGGTTCTCGTGGGAGCATCCATGGGCGTACTGCCCCTGGCAGACGTGCCCACAGAGGACTTACAACCTCAGCTATGTTCCGGACTGTCATGCAGGCACAGTCATGTATGGAACGGTACACCAGACAGGGTCTGAGGGAGCTGACAGCATGTCGCACAGCCATGACCGACGGTATGCGTGACATTGCGCCACCATCCGTGATTTCACCGACGTCGTGAGACAGACGTTGTGGGGACATATTAGACCGTCTCAACAACTACATGTCCATGAGCCAGGGTGATGGTGGGCGGTTGCGTCGTCGACGTGGCGTATGCCAGCAACAGCAGCAGCTGGCAGTCGGCGTGGGCGACAACAGGGCCGCTGCCGCCTCGTAGTGCCAGCAGCAGCCCAGGCAATGCTGGTTCTGTGCTGTCATCAGACCGCCCCAGGAGACCACGTGCACGTGGCTCTGGCCAGGGCCGACAGGGCTCTGTGTCCAGTCAGCGAACACCTGCTTCCGGTGGCAGTACCCAGTCTGGGTTGGTCCCGGATACGGTCCGTAGCACCCCTGCAAGGCACAGGTACCGTGTCCGTGCCCAGAGACACTGATCTGTATGGCCTGGCAGGTACAGTCTGTGGCTGTCCACAAACACCAGTAAATGGCAGCCATGAGGTGGAACTGTGTGCATCCATACACACATGCAATATAACAACACCTAGGGCTACCATACACGCACACACTGCAGCAACACTGCCCCACCTTCTACTGCTGTCCCTCACCAACACACATACACATACATGTCAATTGGTGGTATGGGTGGCTGACCCAGGCATACCAGGTTCACACCCTGTGCATATGATGAAACTGTGCCACCTCCTGCAGTCTGTAACAACTGTGCAGGTACAGGTTAACATGTTACTGATGCACAGGGTGACCACATAGATGTGTAGTAATAGTATCATGTGTTGAACAGTACTGTGTGCTGATTTAATTGTGGGTATATCACAGCATGCCTGATGCAGTATTTGTGTGATTGTCATGTCCTGTTGTCTACACCCATGGTAAGTACCATAGTGTATCATCTGCACATGTTGGCATACTAGTGGTAATGATGTCAACAGCAGCCTACATACATAGGTAGCACAGGGATGGGTAATGAATGTAGTAACACACAATGATGGACATGTAAATTGCAAGTGGCATGTTGGCCACACTAGACTCTGCAATGCAGATGTGTGAGGACGTTGATATGTGTGCATAACTACACAAGTGGTACAGGACACATAGGTGCACACTAGCACTGCATGCACACACCTCCTACCATACTAGGCAGCCCCAACACACATAACGAACTGTCACGGGAGGGAGAGTCCCCATACATGTCAGGGATACTGTGGTGGCAAGCCAGGGAGCATACATCCTACTAAGTATGGCACCACTGTGAGAAGGATCGGTGTCTGTTATTTGACATGTGTATTACTGCAGGTATGGGCACATGGGTTTATATCCAGTTATTGTACATCCTGACAGTACATGCATGTTCCGCACACACTTGTATGCACTGAGACTGGACCCTGGCCATCTGACCAGTGTGTTTCCATGTACATGTGCATAGCGCCTGCATATGTGCAGTGTTACCTTATGGAACTGGTACAGCTTGTTTGTTGTACAATGGACTACATGGAGCACTGTTCACTGTACATTTGTTTGCATGCATGTTTGCTTGCAATTACCCTGGAATACCGATCACACCTGCAATGCATAGTTATAGGGCTTCTGTGGACTCCTAGTGCCATCTGTGTAGCCTACTGTATGTATGGCGTGTCCCACTTGAGAGGTTGCCACTGTTTGACCTGTTCACATGTACATTGACTGTGACACAGTGCATATGACCTGCCTGACATGTGTCCACGTGAGCAGTCATGTATGCTACTGCTAGGTAGTCACAGGCACTACACCTTCACACATCCATCTCCTGTTGAACTACCTGCTTTGCTAGGGACAGCCTGCACCTGTCACCCCTGGCCTATCGGATATTGGCAAAGCCTCTTGCTACCCCATAGTGCCTATGTTAGGCAGGGCTCACATGACAAACCCACCTTCATAGGTATCACAAGGGTTAAGACACTAAGAGCAATGCTACACAACGCCAGATGTCTAATCCTCCACATGCATGCACCCAAAACACTCTTTGCAGGGGAAACATCGATATGTGTGCAGTAACAGATGCCTGGTTCAGGGCTACTGGGAGCACACCAGCACTACCGGGTGTAACCCCGTTGATTCCTTTGCTACAGTCACCAAGGCCATTGCGAGGGAAGGTGGTTCACACAGCCTACCTGGGCCTTGCAAACGCCTTGGCAACAATACCCCACTTGGGCATTCTAGGCAAGCTCACCAGCCTGAATATGAGCCCCTATGTCACTAGATGGATTGCACAGTAGCTCAAGAACAGAACCCACATGTTTAGCATTGCTGGAGCCATGCCACACCCCATAACAGTTCCAGGATGTGTCCCAGAAGGCTGAGTCGTGGGACCCTCTTGTTAGGTACATATTTATTGGAGGTACAGGCCAACACGGATGAACTGTGGCTGTCCAAATATGCAGATGACTGCAAACTGGACAACATAATCGACTACCCAGCTGACACAGGCATCTTCCAAAGGGGCATCATAGCAACAGACAACTTGTGCCAGGCCCATGGCCGTCTGCTGAACAGTGTGTAGAAGGGGAATGTGCATCCTGTAGTCTGTTCACCTAGTTACCAAAAGGGACATTGTCCCCACACACACTAACCTCCTCAGCCAGAAACACACACTTGCCAATTGCAGGATTCAAACCCCTATCTGACTGTTATGACACGTGAGACAGGCGATTAGCTGAGCACGCTATTTGGCGCTACTGGGGTTTTCTCTTCCCCTGCTATACTTATAGAGTGCTGACATCATCAGTATTTAGAAAAGGGTATGGGCATCCTGTAGTGTCCTATCCTATTTGCCAAAAGGGACACGTCCCTCGCACACTAACCCCTCTCACACAAACACACACACTTGCCATTCACAGGAATCAAACCCCTACCTAGTTATGTTATGACACTTGAGACGGACGCATTAGCAGAGCGCTATTCGCATTATTGGGAGTTTTCCTTTCTCATGCTCTACTTATAGGGTGCTGACATCAGCAGTGTGTAGCAAAGGGAGGGGCATCCTGTAGTCTGTTCACCCAGTTTCCAAAAGGACCTTTCCTCACACACTAACCCCCCCTCACACAAACACACACACTTGCCATTCACAGGAATCAAACCCCTACCTAGTTATGTTATGACACTTGAGACGGACGCATTAGCAGAGCGAGCTATTCGCATTACTGGGAGTTTTCCTTTCTCATGCTCTACTTATAGGGTGCTGACATCAGCAGTGTGTAGCAAAGGGAGGGGCATCCTGTAGTCTGTTCACCCAGTTTCCAAAAGGGACTTTTCCTCACACACTAACCTCCCTCACACAAACACACACACTTGCCATTCACAGGAATCAAACCCCTACCTAGTTATGTTATGACACTTGGGACGGACGCATTAGCAGAGCGCGCTATTCGCATTACTGGGAGTTTTCCTTTCTCATGCTCTACTTATAGGGTGCTGACATCAGCAGTGTTTAGCAAAGGGGAGGGGCATCCTGTAGTCTGTTCACCCAGTTTCCAAAAGGGACCTTTCCCTCACACACTAACCCCCCTCACACAAACACACACACTTGCCATTCACAGGAATCAAACCCCTACCTAGTTATGTTATGACACTTGGGACGGACGCATTAGCAGAGCGCGCTATTCGCATTACTGGGCGTTTTCTTTTATCATGCTCTACTTATAGGGTGCTGACATCAGCAGTGTGTAGCAAAGGGGAGGGGCATCCTGTAGTCTGTTCACCCAGTTTCCAAAAGGGACCTTTCTCTCACACACTAACCCCCCTCACACAAACACACACACTTGCCATTCACAGGAATCAAACCCCTACCTAGTTATGTTATGACACTTGAGACAGACGCATTAGCAGAGCGCGCTATTCGCATTACTGGGAGTTTTCCTTTATCATGCTCTACTTATAGGGTGCTGACATCAGCAGTGTTTAGTAAGGGAATGTGCATCCTGAGTGTCGTTTCCTGTTTGCCAAAAGGGACATTTCCCTCACACAAACTTACACACACGCCAACCTCACACACAGACAGACACACACACACACACACACACTGAGCACTTGCAGGATTTGAACCCCTATCTAACTATGTCATGACACTTGAGACGGACGCATTAGAGCGCTATTCGGATTACTGGGGAATTTCATTTCTCCTGCTGTACTTCTAGGGTGCTGACATCATCTGTGTTTGGAAAGGGGAATGTGCATCCTGTGGGGAAGCAGACACCAAGCACACTATGGCTAAGCTGTCATTCCCTAGGGCAAACAGCCTATTGTTGACCTCTACACCATTATGTTTAATTGTCAAATGCACATTATTTGTTGCTAATAGACTGTTTGCATATCTTTATTGCCATAGCATTCCCTGTTGGTATGGACAACCTCTGCATCTGTGGAAACTGTTTGCATATGGGAGGGATCCACTATATCACGTATGTCTCTCTAGTCATTTCACTGTGTGCACTGGGCAGACTGCTGTAATGTGGTTGGACCCTGGCATAACACATAACAATACCAGATAATGTGTCCCACTGCTAAACCAAGATTTGGACTAAGTGTGTGAGCATGCCCAGTTCAGCCTTCCCATGGCATGTTGTCAAAGTGTGTGAGCATGCCCAGTGTGATTATTCCATATGTTGGACTCTGCAGCCCACCACATTTGTGGATGTGTGTGAACTTCACAAACTATCACCCGATAATGGTTGTGGGTTGTGTGTCATGTTGTGTAGTTACTGTACAACTGCTTTGTGTGTCAACACAACAGGATTATACTGTGCCTGCAGTGTTTGCATGGGATACTTTGCATGCAGTCGTCAACATCCTTTCACACTGACCTAACACTGTAGTACTGTATAGTGTACTGGCAGTACTTTGACTGTGGTGGACAGTAACCTGGGCTTTACTGCTATCACTGCTTTACATTCTGATCATGGGCACAACAGCCTGGTCGGGGCCAGTTGTGTACATCTGACCATGTTGCATTCTGTTCTGATATGCACTACTTACACCAGACTTGCCCAACATTGTTAGTGTATCCCACAACATAGGTGTACAATTGCATACACTAGCGTTGTGCCCTAGTCCATGGCTAATGCAAGTTGGAGAGTGTGTTTGTCCTTCCACACACATTGTAAGTGGAGTTTGCCATGACCAATGTAATGGTTGGTATACTGTGCCTCTGTCTACCTGTGACATGACAGTGATATCCTGGATGAACCTACCATCTCCTGTCCACCCATCAGGATTCCTATTGAGGAAGATTGATAAGTGACTCTATGGGTAGCCTGTGCTGAGGGTTCACTCATGGGTGGGGGTGGCTTCTGTGTTATGGATCACACAGTACAGCCTGTCCCATGTAAGTCAGTGCTGGAGTTCAGGTCTGTCATGTGCATAGCTCACTGCCATTCAGATTGTACTATGTGCAGCATTTTTATTGATGCCAGCAACACATGCAGAACATGGCATGTGTGTAGGCTGATTGATACTCCTGATGTGGTACTGTTGGGGACTTTACAGTTGATGGAGGCGTCTGCTGAGGTACATCCCACAGGGGCTATTGTAGTTGATTGACCCACTGATGCAGGAGGACTGCAGAGCCACAATGACCTCACCTTGTGTAGATCTGACATCCTTCATGATTAGGTGGGTATATGGTATGTTTCTGTAAACACTACAGCACATGTTTGTCCAGTGCAGGATATCTATCACCCTGTGTCCCCAGGTCTCTCATTACATGTTAACTACATAATGGGTTAACACCTATGTGGTAATTGGTGGACACTTACTGTATATCCACGGGGGTTGACTATACACATTTCTGCACTTAGCTTGCTGACATAGCTATGGCACCAGTTGTCTGTTTGTATGTGGCCCTTTTGTGGGATGCATGTGTCAGCTGGTGGATCATATGTGGTGAGCGGTTTGTAGTCCTTCATAACATGTTAGGACACAGTCCTTCCATGTTTGCCTGTAGCTATGGGACATATATACCAGATGAGGGGGATACCAGGTCCAAGCCTTGTGGGATGCCAGTTATATCTGGTTTGTAGTCTGACATGGCTGAAGCATGTCTGACCATGTCTGTTCTGTCCTTGGTCTGGTTTGCAACCCTCTACTGACATGTGGGTTTATATTTACACTGGTGAGCCTATCTATACTGAACATGTAGGGTATTGTATAGACGCCTTTGCAAGGTCCAGATCCACTGTGTGGATCACATTGCCCTCATCAATGACCTGAATGACTGTTTCAATTGGGTCCAACATGGTTAGGGGCAGGATCTGCACTTGAGAGGGCCACACTGTGTTGGGTCCGTGTCAGTAGGTCCCCGACATCCATATTTCTGTGGTACATGCTGCTCCTTTCCATAGCTGTGCAATCTGGGCTTCTCAGGATTCTGGGGTAGTACTGTTCAGTATCCACTCAGGCAACACCTTTGTTGAGAAGGACCACTGTTGCTGTACACTGCTCTTTGGGTACATATTCTGTGGTACGGCTGGCATTGAGCAGTAGTGTGGTGTGGCATTCCATTCATCTTAGACTCCATGTTGCACATCGCCCAGGTCACCATCTCATACCATTGCTGCTGTGTGTTTTGCTTTGGAGATGTTGTCTGTTACCTCAGCATCTGCTATGTCAGGGGGCCAGCTGTCTGCTGGGATACATATTCTGCATACATGGGGTGTGGGGTTTGCACTGCACCTGTCGGGATGTATGTTGGCAATATGTGTGTGTGTTTGTGGTGTTTGTGTGATTCAGTCCATATCTGTGAATTCACAAGATGGCTCCTACCATCAGTTGTGTAAGCCTTAGGATTATCCTTCATGTCCTGTGCAATTTGTATCTACATAGGTTCATAGGTTCATACTAGGCTATCCACCCTTGGCATTTGTTAGGCTAGCCAGAGTGTGTGTGGCTTTTGAGACCCCTTGCTATCTGGATATTATGGCCATGTATTGTTTGCTTAGCTGTGCCTCTGTCTGGACATCACACAGTGAAGACCCCCACTGTAACTCTACAATCATCCATCCACTTGGCAAGATTCCTGTTGAACAATGTCAGTGAGGGGCTCTGCCTAACATGGGGTGGGAGTCTGGTCCAGGGTGTGAGGAGCCTCTGGATTATGTATCTGTCCCACCAGCACATCCTATTTCATTATGTGTTGGGGTTGACATCTCTCACTCTCGCAGCTCCAATGGATATGTGTTGTCTGGGGTGGAGCAGGTCCATCACTCCTGTGTTAGGCATGGCCTCCTACAACAGGCATGCAATGCCTCTGTGTGGGCAGTCTGCGACTGTAGTCAGCTGGGGTGTCTACAGCCTAGCAGCATATGACATATATGTATGACACTTTATCCTCTTGGTAAGGTACCTTTGCAGTCTTCCTAACTGCTGCAGGTGTCAGGTAAGGTAGATCCCACATGAGTCATTGTACTGGATTATGGGTGTGATTGGGATAACGATAGGGCACAGTGGCCTCTGTTGCCATAGATGTGACTCCTTTCCTAATACAGTGTCACATGTACACAGTCTTCCTAGCCACATTGGCAATGTGGGTGTCACATAACAGGTTACTGTTCACTTGTGTCCCTTTGGTCCCTGGTTACTCCTTCCATACATAATGGTTTACCACCTTTGTGGTATTTCGTGGTACCTTGTCTGGTATTTGGTGGGACATTCATTCTGTCCAGTGTCTTCCGGACGGTTGGGGGGGGGGGTTATTGTGTGTGAGAGTGCGGTCTGTAGCATACTACAGACTGCACAGCAGTCTTGCCTACAGTTAGTTGCACATGGGTGAACTCCACTGCCTTGTACATTGTCAGTTACCTGGACGTCTGGGTGTCTGTGCTGCCTATGGTTACTCACCTCCTTTTATGTAGTGTTCCAGGTTTTGGGGCCATGACACATGGTACATGGTATAACCTGGTAGTGCTGGTGTGCTGTCAGGAGCCTTGCAGCAGGTTTCTGTCACTGCACAGACATCGATGTTCTCTATTCTGGGGATGGCCTAGGGGCATGCATATTAGGTGTACACATCTGGCATCGGACATTATTTCCCTTATGTTTCTTCCCATTTATGTTTTCTTGGGTGGCGAGACAGTCTGTTCAGCCTAGCCTACAAAAGGCTGTGTGGAGGTGGCCAAGGCCTTATCCACTATTCAGACGCCCAGGGTAACGGTGCAGGCCATCCCAAGGGCAGCTGCATGGATTGTCAAGCATGACATCCCAACCTGACAGACATTGGATCCCCTTGGACTGACACCAGTAAATGTGCTACTTGCTATGACTGATCATTCCATGTTTCTACTGTGGCATTATTCTTGGTAAGGGTAGGTTGCTGCAAACGGTGAGTGTCATACCAGCCTGGACTACATAATCGGATAGCTCATCTGTGTCTCTTTACATGTAGGCTAGGGCAGTACACCTCGGGTCATTCACACCAGCATGGACTATAACTGCATCATATTTCTGTTTGCTTTGGAGTGACCTTCATATTTCTGTTATGTGGCATGTTGTGGCGGCCTACAGGCAGCTTACTGTACCCTTTCCTTTGTTCAGTCTGCTGTGCAGGACAGCAGTGTGTCTGACTATGGAGTCACCTATTACAACTGTATCAGGCATGTTGTTTCTCCTTCTGGCCTGTGACTGTTTGGCACACCAGCTTTGTGTGCTATGTTTTGCATGTGCTATGTTTGGAGGATGTTTCATTGGGTGTCTGCTTTATTGGCCTCTGTTGGTGTGCTGTGTGTGTGATTTCTGCCTCTGGGAATGTCTTTCTGTGTTTATGTGTTTGGTTTGCAGTTGTGGTAGGTCTATGTGGGTATGTATTTGTGGTGTGTGTGGTTACCTTCTCCTACTGACTTGTTGTGGGTGTACTGAGTTGGGGGAGCTCTGCCTCCGGTTTGGATGGATGGTTGCATCTCTCACATATATTTGTATTTCTTGGGTGGAGTTGGTGGTTGTCTGTGTACTTGGGGCAGGTGTAACATTGGCACAGGGTTCACAGATTCCACTTGTTGAGCCTGGCCTTACTGGATTGCATGTGTGGACAGATTATATTGCCATACTACTGATCAGTAATTACGTCATTGTTCATGCTTGCTCTATCATGTAGTAGCTTCCTCTTTCTCTTGCATGTTTTGGTTATGGCTGGTGTCCACCATGCCAGATTTAGGCACTGTGTCTTGTTTTAATTTGGGACTGCATAATCCAAGCATTCCTGGCGGTGTTCATGGCATGGCTGTCTTGCAGGTTCTGAGGCGTGGCCCATATTTTGCACCTGCGTGGGAACTTTCATGGCTTCAACATCATTTTGGAGGTGTGCACATAATGCTTAGCACATGTTTTCCACTGTGTTTCCCAGACAGGGACTGTGGTCAGGGTTTGGATATCCAGTGTGATTACTATATGGTCTGGTGTTACCGGTGTGCAATACACTTCTCATCTTAACATCCCGAACCCCTGTTGCTGATTATCACATCCCGTATGCTTGCCCCTCTTGTGGGTGTGCTACGTTGTTCCTGGGCCTTTTGGTTTGTGGTTTAATGCCCTTTTGTCCTACACTGTTGCAGCTGGTATACTGCTCCCAGTCTATGTGTCTGGGTATTTGCAGTCACCAAATATAATGTGGTTTGGAGGACTTGACATATTCATGTATTCCAGCATGGGCAATGCAGTTCCTGGTGTTGGGCCAGTACTCTGTGTCAGGCTATACACTGGTGGCCGGTTTTAGCCACTGCTACTTGTACATGTCTAGTCCATGCTGCTTTTCTGGTGGTACCAACATGGGGTGTGGTTATCCTTGTCATTGTTGATGGTCGCCTCCTTTTGTAGCTTGTTCCAAGTGTTGAGGATGTACAGCACAGTCTGAGGTGTGACCTGGTGGTGTTAGGGTGCTGTTGTGAGCCTTGCCTCAGTATTCTGTTACAGCACAGTTATCAACATTCTCCATACTGGGTGGGCTTAGTCTGCATGCATCTTGCTGTTTGACCTTATCCCTTATCTGATTCTTATCCCTTCTGGTACCTATGGAGATAGGTTTGTGTTTTGCCTTCCTATTCAGGGCACACTGTGCATGACAACAACCTTGCCAGTATCCACGGCCTGCACTGATAGGTGCATGCCAGTCCTGGCAGGTGGTGCATCATGTCATGCTCAGCATGTCATCCCAGACTGGCACACAGTTCGTCCCTTTGCCTACCTGCATTACTCCGTAATTGTTGCACTTCATCATCTCGTTGTCCTGTTGTGGCATGCTGCTTGTTGAGGGTAGGATGTTAGACGGGTCCTCAGGTGTGCATATGGTACTTGGTGTTACATTACTTGACACACAGCATTCATGCCTCAGGTGGTGCTGCAGGGCTGCCTCTGTCGGATGCACATATTACACTTACCTGTACATGTTTGTGAACAGGTTGTGTCACATTAGGCATCCCTGTTACTATATGGTGAGTCGGAGAGGGTATCATTCCCAAGGTTCCTACTGAGCCAATGTATGTGCTATGCGCTGCCTCTTTGCCAGAGCCAGGGCATACTGGGCACCTCCTTCTGCCTACTGGGGCAGGCTCAGGTTGTTCCTCCTCCGAGTCACGCTGTGCCTGTGGTGGCCTTGGCGATGGTGGGGGCTGTTTGGCCCAGCCCTATCGTGTTCCTGCTGCAGCTGTTTTCGATGTATCATATTATGTAGCATAGCACATACCATGACAATTTGGGTACATGTAGTTGGTGTGTACTGCAAGGCTCCACCAGATGTGTCCAGACACCGGAACCGCGGACTTGAGCAGCCCGAACACACGCCTATTACATTCCGTGTTTGTGCGTGTGCCTCATTATGGCGCTCCTGTTCAGGTGTGTGTGCATTTCTGATGGGTGTCATCAGCCACGGCTCCAGTGCATATCCAGCATCCCCACTAGGTGTCTGTGTGGGATGTCCCCATTGGCAAATGTCTGGTACAGCTGCGCCAGATGCCAGATGTGGGAATCATGGTAGCTCCCAGGACAGCCGGCACACACATTCATTATTATGCCCTGGGCATCACACACCCACCTGGCAGTTGATGGAGGGGAAGCCCTTGCGGTTTATGTAGGCCCTACCCCGCTCTCCTATGGCACCCAGTACCTCAGGGTATTCCGCTATTTGCTGGAAGAGACGATGTTGCTGGCCAATACCTCACGGGCATTGGGGAAGTATACATGAACACCGACATGTGCTGACAAGGCATCCAGGAACTGGTGCAGTACCCTGGAAGCTGATGCCTGTGATATCCCCATCATATCGCCAGTTGGTCTCTGGAAGGTACCTGTTGCTAGTATTCTTAGGCCAACACATACCTTGGTTTCCACTGGGATGGGTTCCCTCTGTTGGTTCTGTGTGTGAGGCGTGGCCTGCACAGCTCCACTATTTGCTGCAGGAGGTCTCTGTCCACTCTATAGCCTACTATCTCCAGCTCATGTAACCCGTGGTAGGTGACCCTGGGCCTGTACACTCTTCTCCGCCTCCTCACTGCGGGTTGTCTGGCACCATCTGCATTGTCACCACCCTCAGCAAGTCGCCTATGTCTCATTATGGCAGCTATGGCAGCCCCTAACATTTCTGCTCTGAGTTCAGCTTTTCAGTTTTCACTTCTGATAACTGAACTCCTGTCTTGCAGTGTCTCTTGAGAGAAACATTCTGCACTGCTGTTTGCAGAGTTTTAAGTGCTGGGCTGGCCTAGTATTCTGCCTGTGTAATTGCCTGCATCTAATTGTTTTCACCTGCTAGCTCCAGCAGTATTCCCTGCTAACTTCCTAGTACATCTGTTGTTTCCTTTTTCCTTGCTGTTTCCTCAGGGTGGGGCCGTGCAAACCAGCAGAAACAGGCTCACAGTGGCTTACACGCGCACACATACTTACACAGTTCAGAATCTGCTTATTCGGTTTAAACGCTGCACACAGCAGAAACGGTGTTACACAGCTCCCAACACGCTCACATGCTTAGTCTGCCTTACACGCTACAAGACACTGCCTTACACGCCACACTGCAGACACTGCCTTACACGCCACAAGACACTGCCTTACATGGCGCAATGGCGTCACGGCGATACCGTCCAACAAGAAACTTTGGTGTAGGCAACAGTGTACACCTTCCATTTCTTGGCTTTCTCATGTTTACTTGGGGCACACCTCCTCCCTTGATGTCTCTCTGACATCTGTCATGTAACTCTACCTTCCAATGACTTCTATCCCTTTCTACCATTCCCCCCTGTGATGTCACCTATCTCCTACTCTGTTCCTCCCCCTTCTGTAACTCTTACACTACTCAGACTGTGCTCATTTGCTATGTGACAGTGGTATTCAGTATCCTTACCCTCATTTGCATCAGATTGCCTACTAATGCTTAGTTACATCTCTTACACTTGGCTTCCCCTTGGCAACCACTACACGGTGGCCATGTTGGTTTTCCTATGCTGGTCCCTCCATTGACATTCCATATAATGCATAAAACCTACATTTGTAGGTTTAAACCTTCGCTTTCATAGTTTATGCAGCGCAGCCCGCTTATGTGGGTCTGCTTGGTTTACACATCGCAATTGCCTAAAAAAAAAAATATTATTTTACCTTTTTGCATGGGGTTGCATTGTCAATGGCCACATATTTGGCCATTGGCATGCTGCCTATGACATATGCACCCTTTATTTGAGCTGACATGGCTCCATTGCCGTGTTTAGAGAAACGCACTCAGTTGTCAACTGAGTACATTTCTGCAGCTAACACGGCTCTTACACGGCTGTTCTGGGCTTCCTGATCGCTAATCAGCCTCATTTGCATGCTATTCGGCTGCAAGTGGGCTGATTAGCTTAGCCACTCCTCGTGGTAAGAGCCGTTAGACTAACTCTTGCACGGACTTTGGGCTGTTCCTGGATCACGAGGTTACATGGAGTCTTACACTACTCTTAGACTGCAAGCCTTTGTGAATCCGCCCTATATCTATATCTATATATCTATATCTATATATATATATATATCTATATATATATCTATATATATATATATATATATATCTATCTATATCTATATCTATATCTATCTCTATATCTCTATATCTCTATATCTCTATATCTCTATATAGGATATATATATATATATATATATATAGGATATATATATATATATATATAGGGGATATATATATATATATATATATATATATATATATATATATATATATATATATTATATACATATATATATATATATATATATATATACATATATATATATATATATATATATATATATATATATATATATATATATATATATATATATATAGGGTTTATATTAGAACATCAAGTTTCAAAACTTGAGTGTTCTAATATCAAACCTATTACAGGAAAGTTGAAATATCGGGTAGAAAACAAATTTTTTCCTAGGGAAAAATTTGGTTGTCCGTTTCTGTTGCTTCAGTATTTTCAGCGCTGTGGTGGAAAGTTACGGGTCAGGTTCAGATAAGTGTGCGATTGAGTGCGGGTTAGGGTGCGGGTTGGTATGTGTGCGATTATGTGGACGTGAGGGTTAGGCGGGTTAGGTGAGTTAGGGTTAGGGCATGGGTCAGGTAAGTGTGCGATTGTGTGGACATGAGGGTTAGGGCGGGGTAGGTGAGTTAGGGTTAGGGCGGGGGAGTCATGTAAGTGTGCGATAGTGACGGACCTTAGGGTTAGGGTTTGGGTTAAGGTAAGTGGATGGTTAGTGATGTGTGTATAATTTAGTGTAGGGTTAGGTGTAAGATTTTATTTGTATGTGTGTGGATTGCTGTTTGTTTGGTGTGCTTGTGTTGTGTGTATGTTTTGAAACAACAAATTTTTTCCCTAGGAAATAATTTGCTGTTCTGTATGTTTGATGTTTTTAGCTTTCGCGTAATAGGGTTCGATATTAGAACATTTGAAGTTTTGAAACTTCGATGTTCTAATATAAACCCTAAATATATGTATATATATATATATATATATATATATATATATATATATATATATATATATATATATACACACACACACACACACACACACACACACACACACACACACACACACACACACACACACATATATATATATATATATATATATATATATATATATATATATATATATATTTATATACAATGGATATAGAAAGTTTACACACCCCTGTTAAAATGCCAGGTTTTAGTGATATAAAAAATGAGACCACAATAAATAATTTCAAAACTTTTCCCACTTTTAATGTCACCTATAACCTGTAGAATTCAATTGAAAAACAAACAAATCTGTTAAGGGAAAAAATATAAAAGATAAAAAAATGTACAATACGCTGGCTGCATAAGTCTGCACAGCCTTAACTAATACTTTGTTGTGTGTATACACCCTTAAACTAATATTTTGTTGAAGCACCTTTTGATTCAGTTGTAGCATTCGGTCTTCTTGGGTAGGAGTCTATCAGCATGGCACATCTTGACTTGGCAATATTTGCCCACTCTTCCTTGCAAAAGTGCTCCAAATCTGTCAGATTGCGAGGGCATCTCTTGTGCACAGCCCTTTTCAGGTCACCCCACAGATTTTCTATTGGAGTTAGGTCTGGGCTCTGGCTGGGCCATTCCAAAACTTAAATTTTCTTCTGGTAAAGCCATTCTTTTGTTGATTTGGATGCATGTTTGAGGTCATTGTCATGTTGAAAGGTGAAATTCCTCTTCATCTTCAACTTTCTAGCAGTTGAAAGGTGAAATTTCTCTTCATCTTCAGCTCTCTAGCAGATGCCTGAAGGTTTTGGGCCAAATGTGACTGGTATTTGGAACTGTTCATAATAATAATTCCTTCCACCTTGACTAAAGCACCAGTTCCAGCTGAAGAAAAGGAACCCCAAAGATGATACCTCCACCACCATGCTTCACAGTGGGGATGGTATTCTTTTGGTGATGTGAATTGTTGCTTTTGTGCCAAATGTACCTTTTGGAATTATGGCCAGAAATTTCAGCCTTGGTCTTATCGGACCATAACACATTTTCCCACATGCTTTTGGGAGACCTGATGTATTGTTTTGCAAATTTTAGCCAGGCCTGGATGTTTGTCTGCGTAAGAAAAAGTTTCCATCTTGCAACCCTACCCCATAGTCCAGACATATGAAGAATACGGGAGATTGTTGTAATGTAGTACACAACCAGTACTTGCCAGAAATTTCTGCAGCTCCTTCAGTGTTGTTGTAGGTCTCTTGGCAGCCTCCCTGACCAGTTTTTGTCTTGTCTTTTCATCAATTTTGGAGGGGCGTCCAGTTCTTTGCAACGTCACTGTTGTCCCATATTTTCTCCACTTTTTGATGACTGTCTTCACTGTGTTCCATGGTATATCCAATGCTGTGGAAATTTTTTAGTACTCTTCTCCTGACTGATACCTTTCAACAATGAGATCCCTTTGATGCTTTGTAAGATCTCTGTGAACCATGGCTTTTGCTGTAGCTGGCAACTTAGTAAATGTCAGGAAAATCCTACCAGGACAGCCAAACTTTATTTGGAGTTAATCAGAGTCTCTTTAATTGATGGCAGATCTGTACCCAAGAAGACTGAATTGTTGTTGTTGTTGTTGTGTCTTTCGGCTTTTCCTGGTAAGGGGTCACCATAGTGGAACTCCGGTCCACTAATGATTGGCAGTAGATTTTTACGTGCCGAGTTGCCAGCTCTGACGCACAACCTTCAACGAAGGTATGCCCATTCACGCATGTCTCCACACAGAAGATGCTCTAGCTGAGAATCGAACAGGACAACGTCTTCCTGTGAGGCGACAACGCTACCGCAGCACCACCACCGCAGCCAAGAAGACTGAATGCTGTAATTAAATCAAAAGGTGCTTCAACAAAGTATTAGTTTAAGGGTGTGCACACCCAGCAAAGTATTAGTTTAAGGATGTGCACACTTATGCAACCAGCCTATTGTATGTTTTTTATTTTTTATATTTTTTCCCCTAACAGATTTGTTTTTCAATTAAACTGTACAGGTTATAGGTCGCATTAAAGGTGGAAAAGTTTTGAAATTATTTATTGTAGTCTCATTTTTTATATCACAAAAACCTGGCATTTTAACAGGGGTGTGTAAATTTTTATATCCATTGTATGTAAACATAGGAACAATACTAGATAAATGACCAATGGAATCATAAGATTCCTAACCATGTATACCTTTAAGTATATATACACACACACACACACACACAAAGTTTTTGCCACTGTTTTCAAGACCTTAGTAATGCTATTTTCCTGTACATATGTTAATGTAGGTACTGTACATTTGGTTGAATTTACCATTTGTTGAAGGATTTTCTGAAGTCAGAATTGGTTGAATGTAGGTCTTGTCATGTGGTGGAATAGTCAAAGTGTGCAACTTTGTAAGGAATGCAGGTATGAGTAGTAATGCTGGAACTTTTGTTTGTAACGTGCATTGAGCCAGCTGTTTTGGTGAGTAGTGTATCCATGACTACCTTCTAAAAGCTCTACTGCATATTTACATTTGGTGGTGCACATATTGCTTGGCCTGTGGCAATTGTTTAGAGATGGATCAAGTTCAGTCCTACACTAATTATGTTCTTCCATTGCATATCTGATAGATGTGATTTCAAGCGTACCATTTATCATTGGTAAAGGACACCAGTGGAGAAAGCAGAGATACGACAAACTGCTAACAGCAGGTTAGTGCTTGAGTCACTACTGCTGTGAGCAGTCTGAGTGGGCAG
This sequence comes from Protopterus annectens, assembly GCF_019279795.1. Lineage (NCBI taxonomy): Eukaryota > Metazoa > Chordata > Ceratodontiformes > Protopteridae > Protopterus > Protopterus annectens. The sequence goes on from NC_056729.1 coordinate 580,278,036, forward strand.
CTAGCACAGGAATGGAACACCTGTGAATGGTCACAACTAACATGCAAACTCCCTATCCATCCTACCTAACTTTGAGGAGTAGCTATCCTTCTTTTGATTTTTTAAATGTGCCCACATATGAAAATGGCATGTCGTGTAGTATACCAACCATGTTTGTGTGGTAGGCAGTAATGAGGTGGCTGTATTGGCAGTGCTATATCTGGTATGCTTTGGGAGTGCGCAACACTGTTGCAGTGGTGTGCTGCTCATCATCTGCAGAGTACATGTGATGTTTATTACAGGGAAAGTGTGTGTGTTTGTGCGTGCGTCTGTTTGTGAGTATTAGGTAGATAGGTAGGTGTATCTCACAGAAAAAAATACAATGCTAATAACAGTCTAATGACTAAATACATTTTGGAGAGACCCCATTACCAGATTCCAGCATGCACAGATGTGGTAGAAAATTATAAATGTAATTATCACAGCAACACTCCTACAGAGCTACTGAATGTCAGCACTAATGTGTTTGTATTTGTTTTGTTGTTACAATGCAACTATGTCTGAAGAGCATACAATGATCTACATCTTCCTCTGCAAGTAATTCATGAGTCAGAATGTTAGTCTGTGGCTTTTCCTAGATTCATTCGTCTGCCAGCCATGCAGTCCTAATCTCCACAAGTTGAGCTTCTTCACATCCTGCCTGCAGGTCCACTGGATTGAAAAACATGTCTGCAATGAAATGACTTACTGCAGTTGTTGCCTGAGAAATGTGACATGTACCTGGATTGTGACATCGTTTTCCTGCACATTGCAGGCAATGACATCATCAAACATCATCTTGGAGGGCTGTCTTGGTTATACTCTGGTCATAGTAGCCTGTTTGTTAGTTCTGCATGTTCAGACACTAAACTTCAGCATCACTGTAATAAACAGGCAGCACAGAAGGCCAGGAGACTGCAGAAGAACTTCATGCATGGACTGATGCACAGCTATAGAGGAATACCAGTTGTGCAGCACTGAATCACTGCAGAAAATGTGCACCTGTTTTCAATGTCAAAGGACTTAAGGTCATTTTGGGAGATATACAAGTTGCTGAAAGGAAACCAAAAAACACTGGAAGCACAAAAGGAAATGACACTCTGAGAAATCCTTTTAGCATACTAAAACATTTAATAGTCGCTGTTTTGTCCGAAGACTTCAGCATAAAATGAACAACCCATAAAAACATACTTGTTATATACAATAGCATAAATTAAACCATCCAATCACATAAACGAATAAATTCAAGCAATTAAATCACACAGTTGAGCAATGATCTAATAAAACCATGGGAATGTATTGGGCAACTTAACCCTCTATTAAACAGTTTTCTATCAGCTAAAAAACATTTTATATTTATACTATCATTTAAACCATTTGAATGATGAGCAGCTAACCTAATTTGCCACTCGTTCTCTCTCTCTTCTACATGTTTTTTGAAATTACCACCTCTCATATTTTTTTCACTAAACCTAAGATGGTAAAAATAAACTTATTATAGGTTGGAGATCTAACTGAATGCCTATACAAGACATTTTTATCATCCTTGACCTTTATAACATGGGCATGTTCTTAAACAATAGTGTCCAGGCTTCTTGTGTTCATACCTGCATATTCTCTATATTGGTTCTGTTTGTTTTTTCAATTTACGCTGGGAGATCATGAACAAAAAGTATGGTTTTTGGATGTTGAACTTAATTGGGATCCTATTACACATAATTTTGTAACTCATACTCATCTCAAAAATAACTTTTCAAACAGTTATGTTCATTATAAGAGTAATCATCCTGGTTATATTAAGAAAAATATCCCATATGGTCAGTTTATTAGAGCTTCACAGATGGTAAGCCAAGACAGTGAAATTGAAACAGAAGTAGGTTTTATTACTTGGTTATTTATCGCTAGAGGTTACTCTGTAGATTTATTAGAAAAAAATGGCAGCTGAACTCTGTAAGAAAAGACCAATTGAGTTTACACCTGTATTATTAAATGAATTTACTAAAAAGATGGTTAATTCCATCAAGTTACAATCCAACAGTCAAGATATTGTACCTAGATATTGTATAGACATGGCTGTGGACAGTGCTACTATTAAGAATATTATTAGCAGTAATGGGAATGTTATAATGGGCAATGACAATTTAGTCAAGGTATTGGGTGACACTCCTTACTTTGTGTACAAGAAGCATTTTAACATCAAACAATTATTAGAACCTGATAGTACTAAAATTTTACCACCTCATACTTCAAAGGGTTTTGGGACTTTTAAATGTAATAGTTGTAGTATCTGCAGGTACATCCATGAAGGGCCATATATAGCACTTGAACACATGGCTTATAACATCAGAATTCCAGGTAGAGTCAGTTGTAATACAACTGGAGTGTTGTACATTGCTGTATGTTCTGGATGCCCAGCCTTCTACATAGGTATGACCATAGGCCTGAGCAAGAGAGTTAAAGAATATACCTATGCTATAAAGGTCAAGGATAATAAACATGCCTTGTGTAGGCATTACGTTAGATGTCTAACCTAGAAGAAGTTTACTTTTACCATCTTAGATTTAGTGAAAAAAGATATTCAAGGTGGTAATTTCAAAAAACAAGTGGAAAAGAGAGAGACCTAATGGCAAATTAGGTTAGCTGCTCATCATCCACCTGCCCCAGTATTTAATAAAGTCCATGTTGACTCCGTGTTGAACCTACATGGAATGTATCCATATACACGGCCATGGTTCTCCCATGTCAGCGTACCAGACATATTAATTATGGTACGTGCCTAACGGAGGTCACAGCAACATGGATATTGAATCCATGTAAGACTTATGGTGCAGCCACACATCTTTCGGCCCATCCACCTTGGTCAAAAGATGAACAAGACATTTTATGTCATTAAATTGCAATTTAATTGTTTTTCTATATTTATGGGATTGTTTGCGTTGTGTGTTGCATTGCTTAGCTATGCTTAGCTTTGCTCATGTATACATCAGACATCCGCTAGACATCTAAAGATAGAAACTGGATGCATTCAATGTTACTAAATAATTTTTTTTATTTATTAATATTATTTTTTTTTGTTTTGTGCTTGTTTGTGAAATGTGGCGGGTTGCTTAGCTAGCCATAGTGCAGCGTACCTAAGTATTAGACATCCGCTAGACATCTGAAAATAGAAACCGGATGCATTCAGTATTAATATCTATTTTTTTTTTTTTTTTTTTTTTTACATGTGCTTGTTTGTGCTATACGGCACATTCCTTAGCTAGGATTAGCAAAGGGTACTTAAGCAATAGACATCTGCTAGACAGCTAAAAATAGAAATGGATGTTTTCAATTGTAGGTCTGCTGTGCTTACCAACACTCAAACCCGTGCAGTGAAGCTAGGCTATGCTTACAGGCACCTTCCTAGTATATCTGATGATAGTCTAGCTCTCTTCACTATCCCAGTGGCTAGATAGGTTGAGCTATGACCTGCTGTATAATAGGTCCTGGATTTGAGTCCTAGTTAGTAATGCTTTTTACATATAGTGCTGTGAAACTGTATCAGGTGACTGAAACATTGGCTGAGTTTAAATTAAATAATTGTTGCATTTAGAAACAGAAAAGCTGCAAAGTGTTAAGTAGCACTTAAAGATGGTCAGCCGTTGTTAATTTGTGCATTGCTAAGCTTCACCTAAACATGAATTGTGCGAGTTTGTGTGATACTAAGCAACGTGGCACTTTTTTGAAAGTTACAGCATGACATGCAATGGAGGGAATAGGCAGGAATTTCACACCATTCCTTGGAGCATGACCTTGACTGTGGGTATAGCTGCAGGAGTCAGAGAGAGATTGTGTTTTAGGGTGCAAATGTGGGGTGTGCAGGAGTCCAAGGTTTTATTGGACTCCTGATAGAGCGATATGGACCCCAGCTGCTGCAGGGTGACTACAAGGGCTAAGAGTGCAAGTCTGAGGCCTGGGATCATTTGGCCAGGGACTTAACCAGTGCTACTGGTATCCCCCGTACTGGTGAGCAGCATCATCATCACTTTGATGACCTGAAACATAGGAAGAGGGAAACCTTGGATACCTGGGTCCAAGAAGCTACGTATGGGCATCACAGATATGTAAGTATGTTTTCCAGTAACGTAAAAATAAACAAGCTGAATGTGTGCAAAATGGGTATGTATAATGGTTTTCTTCTCTTACAACAGCTGCTGAAGAGAGGGCTTGCAATGTACAGTCCCATGCTGGGTGTTTGGCCATGATGAGGCAAGAGTGCAGTAAGTAAGAAAATCATCAAAGTAATAACTTAATGCATAACCTAATAATACAATAAAGTAAATACAGATTTTGCAGTCCTAACAGTCAGGTATGAAATAGCTGGGACATCCTAGATCTTCATTAATGTGTTAGTGCATATCTAAAAGTTAAAGCAAGTTAAAGCAAGTAAGCATGCCGTACTGTGTAGCATAGTCCAACCATCAGTTATTGTTATGGTCTACCCAGATTGAGTCACTGTTCTGGTCTGCTCATAGGTTCATACATACATAGGTGTGTACTAGGCTAATAGCCGTGAAGCCTTTACGATCCTAGCCCCAAAAATTGCCCAGACAATCGCGTCACGCCCAATGTTAGTTCACAGTGCCCCTACCCAGTAGGGCAACTGGAATGATCCCTGGAGTAAACTTTCTGTTACCCATCCACTCGTTAAGATTTCTCTTGACAAGGGCCAGGGAGGTGCTCTGCTTTAGATGAATAGGAAGCTTATTCTAGAGTATGGGCAGTCTTTGGGAGATGAACCTGTCCCTCCAACATGTTCTGTTAATTGTGGTAATAAGGTTGTGATCTCTGGAGCATGTGGCACTGGGGGATTGGGATTTCTTTAGGTGTAGCATTTCAAGTAGGGCTGGGTCGGACATGGCTTTGTAAGTCAAGCAGAGATCACCTCTAAGTAGACGATAAGAGACTGAGAACAGCTGAAGTTTCTTGAGTCTGTCCATACAGGACATGCGTTTAAGACCTAGGATTCTTTTTGTGAGGTACTTTTGTGGCCTCTCCAGCTGTTGTAGGTGTCTGGTCAGGTACATGCCAAATGGGGCATTGTATTCGATGACTGGTCTAATGAGAGATGATTAGAGAGGGATGATGACCTCTTTCTTCCTGGATGCGAAACCTTTGGTTATAAAATGTGCCACATAGAAAGACTTTCTGACCACAGTGGCAATGTGGTGGTTGAAGGTGAGGTGGCTGTCGACCTGGGGTGTCCAGATCTATTATGGCCCCTTCAATGTTCACTGGCTTCCCATCAACATGGTAATTCATGGGAACTGAGCTTTTTCCAAAGGGGATGATAACCCATTTTTTGGTGGTAAGCTTCAGGCCACGGTTCTGACACCAGTCATTGGTCTCAGAGAGGCCCTTTTGCAAGATGTCTGCATCACTTGGGGAGTTGATAATGACTCCTAGTTTGCAGTCATCAGTGATCTTGGTCAGCCAGAGTCCTTCTGTGTTGGCCTGGACTTCTGAGAAGTAGATTCCAAACAGGAGAGGGCCCAGGACCGAGCCCTGTGGGAATCCACTTGACTGATTGACAGTCTGACTTGGAATCTGCAACTTTCACTCTGTGGGTCCTGTCTGTAAGCCAATTTGCAACCCACCTAGTGATGTAAGGATTGATGCCTAGTTTGGTGAGTTTATCAATGATACCTGAGTGGGGAATGGTATCAAAGCTCTTGGCCAGGTCAAGGTAGGGTGTATGCACTCCCTTACCTTCATCCACAACCTTGGTGGCTGCCTCAAAGTCAACCAGGTTCAGCAGACAGGATCTCCCCTTGACAAAGACAAACTGTGTGGGGTCAAGAGTTTGGAGATTGCCTATATCTTAGTTAAGTAGATCCATGGTGATGCGCTCCATAGCTTTGCATGCCAGACTCGTCAGGCTAATGGGGTGATAGTTCCCATGGTCTGTAGTTTCTCCCCCTTTATGGAGTGGGATGACCATAGCAGTGTGCCATTCATTAGGGACATAGCCTGAGGTAAGGCTGTGATTGAACAGGGCACACAGATGTGATACAAGTTCATTTTGTAGCTCATGTGGGATGCAGCCAGGGATATTATCAGGTCTCATGGATGCTGTATTCTTGGCTTTGGACAATGCAGCTTTTACATGTAATGCAGAAATGGTGAGTACCAGGCTTTTTTCTGGTATTGCGATAGGGCCCTTGGGGGGGGGGGGGAGAAGGGTAAAGTTGGCACAGAATCTGTCGGCCAGTATGTTGGCTATATCTGTTGGCTCAGTATAGGAGGTGCCATTGTGCAATAACTCAGAGCAAATCTGGGTATTGCCTTTGAGGTTTTTGATATAGCTATTGAAGGTGTTGTGGTTGTTTTTGGTGTCAGCTGCAATTCTGCCTTCATAGCTGTTTTTGGAGGATTTGATAAGGGATCTCAGATTATTGTTGAGACTGATAAGGGAGGTTTTCCAGTCTTGTGACTTCATTTTTTTCTGCAACAGTTTATTCCTTCTGTTGTAGAGTTTATTGATGGCTGGGGACCACCAGATGGGCTTCCTTTTTTTTTTTTTGCAGAAGAGTGTCTTAGTTCTGTTTGGTATGGCAAGGTCCATGCATTTGTGTTCATGCTCGTATGATTCAGCAGTCATGCAGCTATTTTCCATTGGCATCAGTGCCAAGAAGTTAGTCACCTCTGTTTTTAGGAGCCCAAAGTCGGCTTTACAGAAGTTTTTCAGGATGGTCACCTTAGCAGGGGGTGTAGGTGAGATGGAAATTTCCATGGTGATTAGTTTGTGGTCAGATTCAACTAGGGTGGAATTGACTATAGGTGTGGAGTAACAGTCTCCCATGTTGGTGATAACCAGGTCAAGGGTGTTGCTTCATCTTATGGGGGTTGGAATGAGCTGGTCTAGGGCATTGGTATTTATAAATTCCAGAAAGCATTGGGCCTGTAAATTGGTACTTGAATAGTTTTCCCAGTTGATAGAAGGGTAGTTAGTCACCCAGTATGAGTGTATTGAATTGGACCTTGATAGATTCCAGGGTGCTTAGGAACTTGGAGTGAGAGTCTAGGGACATGTTTGGGGTTCTGTAGCAGGCTATGGCTTGTATCACTGTCTTACCCAGTGTTAGTTGTACCTGAAGTATCTAGGATGCATTATACTGGGCTACCAGTCTAGAGGTATGCATATCCTATAAGAATATGGAGACACCACCACCTCTGGAGCTTCCAGACATATTATAGAGCAGAAAAGTATGGAATGAGTTGTAGCCTGGGAGTGCAGGGGTGCTTTCTGCCACTTTAAACCAGGTGTCCGTTACAGCACAGATGTCGACATTCTCCATTTTGAGGAGATTTCGAGTGAGTGCATCTTGAGATTTAGACTTCTAGCATTGAGCAGCATGACCCTCAGATTGCATATGTTTGTAGCTGTTATGGTAGAATTTTGGTCTTTGGAACACTGCCTAAAAAAGGCACTGTAGGGGTGGCAAGAGCCTTAGCCAGTACTGAATCCCAG
>NC_056729.1:580286060-580310066 GCF_019279795.1 Protopterus annectens
ATAATACCAGAATTACATCCAAAATGTTACTATGACCAATAGTGACATAGAAACTTGTAGCAGGTTTTGGAAAACTATTATCACAACAAAGAAAACTATTACTAATTCATATAAAATGATAAATGAAATAAAATACCAGAAAGACCTCCTCTTCTCTAACTACTGGAGAAAAATTAAACTATCCATAGATGATCAGCAAATAAGCCAGGCAATCAGTCTAACACTGAAGATTATACCCCTCAAAACGTTAGCATACACTCAGCTCATGATCAATAATAATGCTTATTTTACACCTGCAATCCTACACAAATTTAATACATCAAAATCACCTTTCTGCCCACACTGTAAGGACCAGATAGCTGACTTAATCCATGTATTTTGCAGCTGTAAATGTGTCTATAAACTCTGGAACTCTCTCAAGGTACAATTACAAAAAACGGGTTATCAAACATCATTAACTTGGGAATTCACTCTATTACACATTCTCCCACCCAACATACCAAGAAAACAAGAAAATACACTTTTAACAATTTTCCTACTAATGAAACTGTATATAGCTTTTAAATGCCTAGATACGATAAATATCTCTTGGGAGGGTTTTAAACAAGTAGCTATACAACACCTTTTAGCTAATAAAATAGTAATAGATAAAAGAAACAAAAACATGAAATCCAGAGAGATTTGGGAACAAACCTTTAACATCATATTAGCATAATTCATCACACAGCAACTTAGAAATACACTATAATGGAACCAAAGAACACATACAAGTTCAGATATTAAATAATAACTTGGATATTCACTTAATGTATATACTGTCTATATAACTGTGGAATTAACAGTGAATGCATCTATGTACATAGTGTAAAAGATATGTTATCGACCTATATCCTGTGGTATTTGGCATCAATGTATAACATATATATATATATATATATATATATATATATATATATATATATATATATATATATATATATATACGGTCATGTTGTAAGATGGTTTTTATTTGTGACATTTATTAATGTAAAAATAAAAATAAACATTATTGGAAAAAAAAGAAAGGATTTGTTTGTTGGCTCCAATGTATCAAAGAACTAAAAGTTTTAGATATGCAAGTAATAAAAACAACATACAAAATTCTACAACAGGACTGGCTAACTTTACAGAGTATTCTGCCATATTTGCAAGATTTAAGTAGAATATTTAACAATTCTTCATTTAAAGAGATACCTAAATTTATGAAATACATATATGAAATCATATATAATGACTTTGACATGGGAAACAGTATTTCAAAATTTTACAAAATATTGATAAACTATAAAACAACACCCAAAACCTCATATTGGAAATATATAACAAAAGGACACTCAATATATTTAACTGGAGATATTAAAACAAATATCTTATTATTGATAAAATATACATCCTTTACACAATACTGGAAAGTTTTTAATTGGAAATGCTTGCACAGAGCATTCTTAACCCCAGATAGAATCAGTAAAATTAGTTCTTCCATAAAAGAAATATGTTGGAGATGTAAGCAAGTTCACAATGCAGACTGGAACCACATTTTCTTTGTGTTAAAATTAAGGAATGGTATTAATAACTTTCTACAAGCTTTATTTAATGAATCATTTTATTTAACTAAAGCTCTTGTATTATTAAATGTGAATGAAGGTCCTGATTTGAATAGGTCAAACATGTATCTAGTGTGGACTATACTTGCAATTTCAAGTAAGTGTATAACAAGAAGATGGAATACAAACACAACACCAACTTTGGAAGACATCTACAGCCTACTGAGGACCACAGCATTATTTGAAATTAAAATTAAAGAAGTAAGAATTTATCCAAAGCCATTTATCAATAACTCTTGGGGAAACGTCTTATCGTTGATTGACACTATACAATTTATTGATCAGACACTCTGATAATGGATTGAACATACTTATAAAGTAACTGTATACATTAAGATCTAGATTAGTGTCAGGCTAATGTAAATAGTGTACATAGTTATTTAAGATGTTATGTATAAATACTATGGAATTCATTCAAAAGTATTTGAAAAATAAAAAAAAATTTAAGAAAAAAAAATTCTAAGTATATACTATGGAGAGTTGGTAGAGACTGCAAGTGTGAACAAATTTATGTGTAGATTCTGTGTCTTGGAGGGACATGTGCACAATAAAATGACTGACTAAAGTTTGGTAGACAGAGGTACAGGGTCCAAATATATATTTTAAATAAGAGGGAATGATTGAGAGACAGAGGGGTTAAGTGGCATGGTGCAGGACAGGAACATACTAGAAGAGCAGATGCAGGGATAGGTAAAATATCAGAATGAGGCTAGGGAAGTTTAGGTTAAGCCTTGTAGGTTTTTTAAGTCTAGTGTTAGAAAAGATAGGACAGAAGAACTTCACAACAGATTTGAGGGAATAGCAGTTGAGGAATGATACTTTACATTTGACAAGAACATTAGCAAACTATATATCCAAAGTTCTCCTGCATTATAGTCTTATGTACCCTGCAGTGCAATGGATTAAAATACAGAGTGTTCCCTTGTTAATATAAGGGGACGTCTTCCACCCACTAATCTTCTGTCCTTACAGAGGGCTTTAGCACTTCTTCTTTGTGCACCAGGCCTCATATAGAGAGACAAACTTCTTTTTCTAACTAAATAACATTTAACTGATTCTTACCCATTTGCTAAAATACAAGGAAAATGCATTTATATTCAGACATTTCAATATGTTGATAAATGTGTACTTAGTAATCATACTCACCACAAGCTTAGAATGTGTAAAGTGAAGTTATACAGGCAATATTTCTAACAGTGTGGATAAAGGCTTATTAACGAGAACCATTTTTATTGACTTAAAAGGAACCTTTGACCCAGTTCATCAAAATGTGTGCCTTCAAAGATTATCTCTAAAATTGTAATTAGAAAGGGATATGTTGCCTGGTCTACTAATTAGCTAAAAATAGAACATTTCACGTGAAAATGTACCACATGGGTTTTTGGCAAGAGTCACTGTTAGGTCCTATTCTATTTACTTTTTTTCATAAATTACTTTACAACAGACATTAAAGTCCTGAGTGGGACCTTTTATATAGATGATGTGCTGTTTTTTTAAATCAGCTGTGGCTCAATGTACAGTGTAGATGCTCTTCAGAAAGATTTTAGTAAATAATGGTATTGGTTTAACACCTACAGTTTAATAGCAGATTCCAAAATGGCACAAATAATGCTATTTGTAATCAGCTCTGTGGTACAAAGGAATAAAGGTTTGGCTGTAAACCAAATGGCCTGATTTCAAGTAGTGGACCACGTGATGGTATAGCCAGTTGGTGGAGGATGGAATTGACTGGTCTTTAGCCTTCTATATTGTGGGAGGAGAGACTCGTGGTTTCCTGGTGGTAAGTTGCTCCCATGCAAGCAGAAGCTTAGATGACAACAATAGCTTTTACTGGGAAGAAGTGGGTTTGATGGTCTGCAGCCAGCAATTGCAGACATTGTGATGTGTCTGTGTGTGTGAGGGCACATGCATATAGGGAGGGTATAGGATGGCCCACAGTGATGTGGGTCATCACATCATCAGGTAAGGTTTAAAGTTACAAAAAGTTATAAAAGAAATGTTCTCCTAGCTGATGCCCTAGTTGAAAAGTGTTATCATGTACTTCCACAGCCCTGGGAAAATTAAGCTCTGTTCTGAAACACTGGACATCCCCAGGCTGGGATGGGGCATTGAAGACAGACCCTCCTGCTGTTGGGATGAGGATATCTCTCCCTGGCAGTACACATGAGTTCATGTAATTGTAGGGGTATAAACACCTTCATGGCTGTTTGGATAATGGCTTCCTCCTGTCAGCTCTTGCTGAGTGCAGATGGGAGCCCCTGCTTCGAGATGGAATAAGCTGTAGACCTATCAGAGGAGGAAGTGATGGTCAACAGACATTGAGGAAAAAAAGATGTAGAAACAAAATAAACTGCTATTTATCTCCCTTTACAAAAACTAATTTCTCTCCATTAACCCTGCATAAAATGCTATTATTAAATACGTAATCAAATAGAGTGGCTTGATTGTCATTTATCATATCACTTTCATACTGACATTTTTACTCTTAATGTCCTTAACAGTTGAAAATAGCATATGGACTTGCATGTCTCTTAATGAAGGAGAGTAAAATTCTTTTGTTAACCACTTGATATTACCTAAAGTGGAATGTGGTTTACCTTACCTCTTCTAACTCTAAACTCATTCTACACTACTAGATTGCTGCAAACCACAGAAAGCAAAGTTCTCTGGTTTATTAATCATGTTGAAACAAGAAACAACATTTGTCTGACGATACAAAAATGTAAGCAAGCATCTTGTTATTGAGAAAGCAGCCTCTCACAAATTGCTGTCACCCTCACCCTGGTAGAAAAGGAAAAATCCATCCCTCTCAATATTTACTTTGGTCACAGTAACATGATTCCATAGTACTTTGTTTGGTCTTATGACCAGAGAAAGAGCCTTCAGTAAAAGTGCTCCATCCGCTTGGAGCATGCTCCCAGAGGGAATTAAAAACTGTTCTACATCATCCTTATACAACACAACTTCTGTCTCATCTTATTGTAGCTATATTGAAGGCCTCAGTTATAATCTACTTATACTCAAAGGAAAACTCCATCTTAGAACTGAAAAAAACTTTTTTTTCATTCTTTGTTTTCTGAACTATTTTAACACATCAGTATCACTTAGAATTTCAATATGTTTTTCCACAAATGACTGCCAGTGAGTCTTAACATATCAATTTGATCTTTTTTCTTTAAGTCTTTCTCTTTCCCATAATCCATTTCAAGTCTGCTTTATATGAGTCGTGCTAGATATAAAGAAGTATTGGTGTATTCCCATCCCATCAACATCCATCCATCCATCACCCCTTTTCCCATTTGCACATTGGGCTGGGGTGTCGTTTCAGCAGTGACAATCATCTTGTGCCAAGGTTTCCACCACCAGGTGGCTAGCCCTGCCACAGTAATTCATTTGTACTACTCAATCTCATGCGCGCACACACACACACACACACACACACACACACACACACACACACACACACACACACACACACACACACAGTTGCACCAACAGGCAATTTAGAGTGTCCAATCCACCTACTGCATGTCTTTGGAATGTAGGAGGAAATCAGAACACCTAGAGGAAACCCACGTAACCGCAGAGAGGACATGCAGACTCCGCACAGAAGGTACCCCAGCCAAGGGAAGAAACCAGAGCACCTAGAGGAAACTCACATAACCACAGAGAGGGCATGCAGACTCCACAAAGAAGGTACTCCAGCCAAGAATCAAACCGGAGAACCTCTTGCTGTGAGGTGACAACACTAACTGCTGGACCACCATGGCCAGCCTTATATTATTATATATCCCATTGACATATAATATGATTTTTGTCAGTCACTGTCATTTTATATACCTTCTGTAACAGGACTTCTCATACATCTCAAGTGGACCTCGTTATGTGGAACATTTTGAGTCTTAAAAATTCCATGTTCCTCATTATTCTACATTGAAAGGCTCTGTCACACATTCAGTGCTAATTTTTTGAATTGATATCCGTGATAAAAAATACTGAATCATATTGATTCATCTAAGGGATATTTTACAAGTATAAACTAATGCATTTTAGCCATCCTGTGTTCTTTCTTATTGAAGTTGTTTATAAGCTGTTAGTAAGTGATGTTCTTCATATGAATCATTTCCGCATTGTAGCCCTGGCTATATGGGCTATATCTTGCCAAGGATATAACAGCTGTCCATCTTTGAAAGCTTCAGTGCACTTTCCATGCACCCAAACTGTCAAGCAGCTCAAGCTGGGTTGACTAGAAGACAAGTTTTGGCATGAAGCTCTTTAGTGCTTTTCTGCTGCTGAAGAGTACGCTCCTTTGAGGCTTGTGAGGATGAACTGTCAGGCTGTGCTTTCCTTGGCTGGGTAGATAAGTTCCTTTTGGGGAAAAATAAACACTTCTGTTTTATTTTTACAGATGTTTTATTACTTTCCTTTCTTTTTTCCTCATTATTTTAAAGCTAGTAGCATTTTAATGGATTGTATCAAAACTGTAACATAATTTTAAATGGAGCACTCAATTCTGTCCTTTTAAAAGTAATGTTAACTAGTTAACTAACTGATAAAATATTTTCTATGCAGAAAATGTGTTTATTTTTCCATTGTGGGGGTTGCCATAGTGTTTGAAAGTGCTTTTTATTGTGTTTTTTTCTATAACAGTAACTTTTGTGGACTGGTAGTTTTACTGGCATTGTTGCCAGGAGTGAGGAAACATTTTTGGCTTGACCATAGAAAAGATTGTCAGTCCCACAGTCGGTCCTTCTTCCAGCCACAAAAAGAAAAAGTTAAGCAAACAGCCTTTGCCACTACAGCAGACTAGCAATTTGCCTCAGCCCCAGGTGGGTTACTCTGCTGCAGCCATTTGTTGTACCTCAGGTCACTCATCTTTTACCCTGGATCCCTCTAGTGAAGCACCTACAGCCACTATGGACCAGGTGTTAGCTACAACCTGTGCTGCTGTTGGAGTTCCCTCAGTGGACAACAGAGACCCACTCTTGATGGTCCTGGAAAGGTAACAGGGAACAGAAAAGGTTTCTTTGTTGTGTCAGAATGCTGTGCCATCCCTGGGAAAGCAGTGGCTGCTAACACAGTTGGTCCCATATTTCCTGTCAAAAAGAAACAGAAAACCAAGCGCGTATCTATTACTCCTCAAATTTCTTTGGATAGGAGTAGTTTACTAGGACTAGCCCACGGTTTGATTATACTATTGATCCCTTCTTGTAGAATAGTTTCTGGTAAATAAAGAGGGATATCCCTTTCCTGAAAAGATTTAAGACTCTGAATCAGAACAGGAAGATGTAGGGATGGATTCATGGTTTTGTCCTCAGATTTCTGATTCAGACTGAGAGGAGAGCTCACTTTCTGATTCTCCCTGTGTGGGTTTCTCTTTTTTCTGAGACTATTGCTAGAATGTTCCAGTGTTTTCAGTGGGAGAACACAGAGGTTTCTCAGTCCACCAGAAAATTCTACGAGTTGTTAGAGGGATTTTCCAGAGCCTACACACATTTCTCCTGACAAGTCTGCTTCAGAGGATGTGTGTCTTATGCCTGCAATTTATCTGATAGTCAGTTAGCTGCCCCTCAAAAGGCAGATAGGATGTATAAAGTTCTCCACTCTTTTAATTTTTTATACACTATCCCAAACCCAGCCCAGCAGCTATAGCCTTAATTGACTCCTGCTGCCGATTCCAATCCTACTCTTTCTAATAAGGATGGGAAATTATTGATAGGCATGAGAAAAAAGTGCATACTTCTGCAACTTTGAATTTCAGAATTTTAAATTGTCAGGCTCATACATGTTAAAGTTTATTCTGACATATTGTGAAAGTATAATGAATGTTTTATATAGTTTCTTTTTGAGAAGAAAAAAGCTGTTTTAAATAATTTTGTGTTTTTTTCAGTTGCACAGGTCACTACTCATTGTTTGCAGTGTGTGTATGATTCTGCTGATACTTCTTCCAGGGATATGGCCACTGGTATTGTTTAAGGAGGTTTGCTTGGCTACATTCTCAGAACCTCCCACATGATGTAAAAAATTAGAGTTTAAATTATTCTGTAGATAGCGATTTAGTGTTTTGCCCTTCTGCTGCAGAGGCGATCAAAAAGTATGCTGAAAGGGACAACCCAATCCAGGGAATCTCTAAAATGTTTCAGACCTCCTTTTCCACATTGTCCAAGGGATTTTCTTTGTCCTCATCCAATTTTAGCAAAAATCAGAATAAACCGTCTCAGCAGAATTCAGGTAAACAGAAGTTTAAGAAGAGGTAGCAAGGAGATTCCAAAAAGAATTGTCAAACCAAGGACACGCCAACAAGTCTGAATAACTATTCAAGAGACCTCGTGCCTCCCTCACACCCTATCCCCTTTTCTCTTCCAGAAAGTCTGAATCTTCATTTTTCTCTTTGGCAACAGAGTATTTCAGAGAAGTTGATTCTGAAAATAATATATCAGGATTACAAATGGCACTGGGAGGAATTTTCTCCTTTCCAGGTGGTCATCCCTCATTCTGTACATCAGACTGTTTTGCTTCCCCCTGTTCATCATCACACTCTGTCCCAAGGAGGGATAGAACCAGTTCCTTGTTCCCGGGTTGGGAAGGAGTTTTATTCTAGAATGTTCCTAGCCCCAAAGAAAGAAAATGCTTAGAGACCAGTTCTGGATCTTTTTTCCCTTTATTTCCCTAAACTTGTTTGTTATAATGCCCAAATTCAAAATGATGTCACTACTCAACCTATAGCTTCTTCTTCCTCTTTCAAGTTTCCTGGTAACACTAGACTTAAAAGATAACTTATAATCACATTTAGATTCATTCAAACCTCCTGCATTTCTTAAGGCTTTATGTGCCTGGATCACATTATCAGTTCTCTGCCTTACTCTTTGGACTACCCACTTCATCAAGAGTGTTCACAAAGTGTCTAGCTGCAGTTATAAATATTGCAAGGCTGCAGGGTATTCACACTTTTCTGTATTTATACAACTTGCTTATCTTTGCAGAGTCTTTTTCAAATTATCAGGAGTCTCCCTGTCTTGGGTGAGAGATCTCTTGCACAAGCTGGGATTCCATGAGAAAATTCAGAAGTCTTTCTTAACTCTCTCACCCAGGATTGTGTTCCCGGGATGTCAACTAGACACCTCAATTCAAAGAATTTTTCTTCCAGAGGGAGAAAAAATAGATCTTTATTCAGATCTACTTCTACAGTTTTTCATTCACTTTAGTCAATGCGAGAGAATACCTCAGGAGTTTGGGTCTCATGGCATCTGTGATTCTCGTGATGGCCCTGGCAAGACTCCACATGAGAAGGATACAGTGGTATCTGAGATCTCTTTGGTCCCACATCAACACCCTTTATCTTTTCAGATCCCAATACTGGGATTTACTAGAAGAGAAATGACTTAGTGTAAACAACAGATATCCTTAAATCAAGGTCTTCCCTTCTTCCTCCCTGGTCCAAAGCAGCCAGTCACCACATATGCTTTGGACTTTGCTTGGGGAGCAGTTCCAAGAGAGATAAAAGTGAAGTGGGTGTGGGACACAAAGGACAGATGCACGCATGCAAATATCAAGGAGATGCTTGCCCTAATCAAGGCATAAAATTCTCTGAAGCATCTTTGATCCCTGGGACTGCTTTAAGTGGTTACACACAATAGCACCATGATGTGGTACATCAGCAAACAAGGAGGAACCAGGTTGTAACCCCCTCTGCAGACTAGCCATGTTAGCTTGGAATATAGCTTCACAATACAGTCTAACTCTACAGGCATCGTACATCCCATGAGAACCTGTGTGGCAGACAAGCTGAGAAGGACCAGTGCAGACCCTCACAAATGGAAACTAGATCCAGGGGTCTTCCAAAATTTGATCCATCTGTAGGGAGTTCGTCAAGTAGACCTCTTTGCCTCCTCTCTGAATAATCAACTTGCAAAATTCTGTTCCAGGACTCCATGCAAGAAGGCCTGGAACACAGATGCTTTTTCTTTTCTTTGGACATGAATGTTCTTGTATGCCTTTCCACCCTTTCCACTAATATCCAGGGTAATTCTGTACTTCTGAAGATTCAGAAGGAATTCCCCAAGATCATTGTGGTGATTCCCTTCTGGCCTGAGCAACTGTGTTTCTCCCTTCTATTGAAAATGGATAGGAGCAATTACCACAAGCTTCCTCTCAGAATGGATCAACTCACACAAGAACAGGGGTGTTTGATATACCCCAAAATCAATCATCTTCAACTTTTTGCCTGGATGATAGGGTTTTAATTCCTTTTAGGCTCATGTTTTCTGAGGATGTGTGGCAGGCACTCATGGAGGCAAGAAAGCCTGCTACTAAAAAATTCCACAATAGCAAATAGGAAAGGTTTTCTAGTTGGTGCCCACAACATAACCAGCAACCATTTAGGGCTAGCTGTTCTCTAGTTTTACAATATTTGTGTGAATTACTATCCTATGGCCTTTCTTATTCCTTTATCAAGGTTTATTTATCAGGCATTTCATCATGCCTGCCCATGGATCCTCCTCTTTCAAGGTAGTTGCATGTCAAAAGATTCTTGAAAGGGTTTTTTGTATAAAAGAGGCCTCAAAAAATATCGGTGCCCCCTCCTTGGGATCTTAATTTTATGTTAGAGAAACTATCACTTGCTCCATTTGAACCAGTTAATCTGGCTGACTTGAGGTTCTTAACATGGAATACGGGTTTACTGATTACTCTGACCTCTGCAAGAAGAGTTGCAAGCTAGTATAATGAATCAACCTGACCTCATTTTCCACAAATACAGAGTTTCTTTGAGAACTGCAATTGCAGTCTAACACACCACACACAGTATAATAATGAAGTAGAAAAAAAGGCCTAAAAACATGGCCACTAACTTTATTATGGAAGAAGTAAAGGTAACTGTACGCCCTGTAAAAAAAAAGGGCTAAACAACACACTCTGATCTGATAAGGGAAGAAATTCTATGCCCTATGAAAAGAAGGGCTATAAACTATCAAGCACACTATACTATGCTAGAAGTTATATAACTATATGCCCTATGGAAGGGCTAAACAACACACTCTTAGGAAAAGAATAAAGAGAAAAAAAAAACACCCTTAAAAATTAACAATCTAATCTAAATATTCAAAGATCTAACTACAAGAACAAGCTACACACTCTTAACTACTATATAAATGCTAAATTTTTGCTAAAATAACAGCTATAATATTTAAAGAAGATTATTCACTGGCCAGAGCTGGTGAACGTCTGATCAAGTTGCAGCGGCAAATGAGATCTGAGGGAAGTTCAGGATGCATCATGGAATAGGGATTTGGCCTCAAGCTGGCTGAAGACCTTGAGCTTTTGCAGTTGGCCTAGTCAGTGCTGAGGATTGGCTCCGAACTCATCAGTAAAGAATGAAGGCGAGATGAACAACTCACATTCTGTCTTTTATGCCTAAAGTGCAATCTGAGTTTACTTTAAGCCAAACTAGCTATCTCCCCATTTTCTTTCCTGAACCTAAAAATGAGGGTGAAAGGATACTCCATACCTTAGATGACATCTCAGGTACTATCTTGGCATAACTAAAGCTTTCAGATCTTTAGATCAGTTGTTCATTTCTTGTGAAGGTAAGAAGAAGGGAAAACCTGTGTCAAAACAAACCATTTCCAAATGGCTGTGTAAGGCTATTACCCTTTGTTATATTCATCATGACAAATCTATTCCAAGTAAGGTCAAGGCCCACTGTGCAAGGACCTTGGCTTCTTTTATGGCTTTTTGTAAACAGTTGGATCCTAGAAGTATTCTAGAAATTGCTACTTTGTCCTCTGTACATCCTTTTACAAAGCACTATCAGCTGGATTCCTTCTATAGGTCTAGATCATGCTTTGCTAGGACCATTCTCCAGGGGCTCCTGGACCCTTCTCCTTCCACCTCCCAAATATAGTTATCTATTGTAATCTACCCATATAGCGAAGGCTACTGCAGCAATGATCACTATGGAGAACAAAGCACAGCTGCTTAAGTTGAACTTTCCATAACAGTAGATGTTTGAATGATTGCTGCTGCAGTAGCTGCTCCTCCCTCCATCACCCTTGTTTTTTTGGTGTGTTTTTATGCCAGAGTGTGGATATTTATTTTTTGTTATTCAGAGTGTAGCCCTTTCAAGGCTCAGCCTCCCTCTCTCTGCTGGTAGAAAAGCTAGGAAGAGTTTCACACTCAAACTTATCTTTTAGTAAGTTCATCTCAAGCTGCTTGATAGTTTGGGAGCATGGAAGATACCTTGGAACTCTGGAAGTTGGCTGGCTGTTATACCCTTGGCACGATATAACCCATATAGCTAAAGTTACTGCAGCAGTGATCATTCAAACATCTACTGTTATGGTAAATTCAACTTACACAACTGTATTTTCCACATTTTGCCTATTTATTCCACATTATGAGAGGTATTGTTCCACATTCTGAGACTGGAAGGTTGAGAGCTATGAGACTGCTTCTTTTTTTCCTGGAATGACCCTCATTTATATTTTTTTCAGAGCCTGTTTTACACTATACTAAGGAATTATACAGCTACTGCCAAAAAAAGTAGCTAAATTGCAGGCCTTTATTCGAAGTACCATTTTCTAGTCCCCCCCTCCACACACACACACACACACATACACACACACATACACACACACACACACACACACACACACACACACACACACACACACATTTTTCTGAGGTGACAAAATTGTCACTGCACTTGAGATCCTTGCAGTTTCATATGTGACAGCCACTACTGGAAAGGAAGGGATTTGAGAATAATTGTGTTCCCCGGTGCCTGCAATGGAAATATTTTTATTTTGATTTATTTTTACCTGAATGTTGTACAAAATGCTTTACTTCCATTTGTTTTATAACTAATGTTCCTCTTACAAAGTAAATCTACAACAAAATAAGACCAACTATTCTTAACTTTGGATAACTATTTTTTTCTGAGGCACAGATGTCTTGTAGTATTATATTTTCTTATTATTCTGCTCATTTAGTGATTTTTTATCAAATATCTTTTAATGAATATTTTCTCACATAAAATGCAAACAGAAAAGATAACAAGAAATAAACATATGGTACAGTTGATGTTACAGATTGCTTAACATGAGCAAGTTATTTAGCAGGTATTACGCACTTTACTAAATAACATTCAAAATAGCTAGGATTATAATATTGGATTACCACAAGGTTATGCTTATGTTATGAGTTAGTCATGGTAATGTTATATTATAGCAGTTTACTTGTACATTATGGTTACAAATGTGAGTAATACTACAAGTATAACACCAACCTACACAATGACAACAGTCTACTCTACTATACCTTATATACATATGTACAAAATATGTCACCTTAGTTAATGCTGTTACTACTCTCAACTGAGAGATGTGTTTACTATCTTTGTTTAATTAGCATTTGTCTTGCTATTTATGATAAAATATCAACTAATGCTTTGCAGTAATTCTGATAATATGTTTGGTTCTTCTGACTTTTTGTATAAAGCTTCTTAGCCAATATATGTTTTTTGGCCATATTTTTTGTATTCTGACCAGATTAGTTTTGATCTGTCTATCCAGTTTTTTGCTATGTAAAATTTTAATAGGGTGCATAGCATTATTATAATGTGTTTAGAGAAACTATTATTCTTAATTTGAATATATGTAGTATTGCTGTCTCCCATGACAAAGTGAATTTTGAATAGCCTGATTTCTGTAAGAGGAACCTTAGTGACCACCACAGTTTATAAACTGTTTTACAGCTGCAGAAGATGTGGAGGATATCTGCCTCTTTATTAGGACAACATGAACAATAAGGTGACTTAGATGGATTGAATTTGTTAAGGTGTACAGGTGTATGGTATGCATTGTTGAAGATCATGATCTGGGTGCATATTAATTTTTTATATGGCATCAGTTTCATAGTATTTTTAATAGCTAATTCATTCTGATTGTCTGTTATGGTACTACCTTTTCCTTCCCAAAACTTTGAGAAAATAATTGTATTTTGATATTTAATTTTTGCTATTAATTTATACATATTTGAGAGCATTTTCTTTTTGTTTAAAAGCAGTTTTAGAATTTGCTGTGCTAATTTGACATCTTGCTCAATTACATTGATATCTTTGGTTATAATACAAAGTATAGGATTTGTTTAATTATCACCTTATATGTATTGCTTGCTCTAAGTTGGTTCATGATATTTTCCATTGAGAGGTTTTGTAGTTGGTAGAAGTCCCATACTGTATAATTTTTTATTAATGGGTATTTATCTAGGTTTACCATAGAGTTTGCTAGTTTTATATCAGGGTTGTTATGTATTGATTGTAGAAGAGTAATCATGTCCTTTAGATTTATTGATACCAGTAATTTCTTGAAAATTTCACAAGTATTAATTACAACTGGGTGAATTTTTGTTGTCTTAAGAGTTTCTTGTTTTAAGAAGGGAATCATTTGGGGGTTAACTTTAGATGTTATAATATTTTGGTGAAATACTTTAATCCATAGATGGTACCATTCGTTGCCTATTGGGTCATGGTTTGCAATTTGCATGATGCGACTAGCAGTAATAATTTCATAGTACAACTGAAAATCAGGAAGGCTTAGACCTCCATTTCTTTTGAGGGTATTAGTTTATTATAGCTAATTCTTGTACTTTTTGGGTACCATATGAATTTTGCTAGTCGAACTTTTATCTTGTTGAAGAAGGTAGCTGGAATTTTCATGAAAGTGGCATTCAAATGGTATAAAATCTTAGGTAGTATGTTCATTTTAACAACTGAAGCTTTTGATAAGGTAGATAGTTTAAGCTTTTCCCATTTGTTAATGTTATAGACTATATTGGACCAAGTTTTAACTATGTTGTTATTGAACATATCTGATTGTGTATGGCTAAAGATTATACCTAAATATTTCAGAGTATATTGCACTTTAACATTAGTTTCCAGAAAGAAAAAATCCTTATGTCCCAGGGGGTTAATTGGATATATAATTGACTTCTTGGGATTAATTTCATAATTTGATACTAGGGAAAACACATCTATGGATGATAAGATTTTATTTAAATCACTATTGGGATATTGAAAGTAGATATTGAGATCATCTGCAAAAGCTATATATTTTATTTGGGCTTTAGATACTGAAATAAGGTGATGGTATGTTCTCTGAGTGATTAGTAGTAATAATGCTTCCATATAGAAATTAATCAGGTTTGGTGAGAGTGGGCATCCCTGTCTGGTGCCATTAACAATTTGTATTGGGTTAGATGTTTTCTTATTAATATAAAGAGTTGTAGTTGCTTTACTATATAATGTTTTGATCATTTTTAAGTATTCTTTTGAGAATCCAAATTGAAAAAGTACAAAGAGGAGGAATTTTTGATTGACTCTGTCAAAGGCTTTTGTTGCATCCACTGATAAAGCATACTTAGGGGATTTGTCCTTGGCACATATGTGGGATATGGCATCAATGGTTAGTGCATTGTCCCATACTTGTCTCTGATAATGCCTAGCTGTTCAGGTGCAGTTATAACTGGAGCTACTTTCTGTATCCTGTGCGCTAAAATTGTTGAAAATATCTTTAAATCTATATTTATCACAGCTATGGGTCTGTAGTTGTTCGGATTTGTGGAGTCTGTATTTGGTTTTAGGATAAGTATGGTTTTGGAATTGTTCAACTAAAGGTCTGATATCCCAACTTTTATTATATAGTTGTATAATTTTAAAAGTACTGGTGTTAATTGTTGCTTAAAATGTTTATAGAATTCTGCCACGTACCAATCAGGACCAGGAGCTTTCCAGGTTTTAACTTCTCAATAGCCTTATTTACTTCCTCTTCTGTTAATGGACTTCTGAGACTATTAGATTGAGAGCCATTAATCTGAGGGAGTTCTAAGTTATCCACAAAGATTTGGAAAATGTTATCATTAATATGATCTTGTGGACTGCAGATGGTTTGGAATATTTCTTCAAAAGCCCCTGTTATTTCATTATCTGAGTTATAAATTTTGTCTTTATATTTTATTTCTTGTATTTAACATGTAGGGTTCCTTACATTGATAAGTCTCGCTATCATTTTGGAAGGGGTCTGAGCCCACTCTGCATATTTGTATAGCATTCTTAGTTCTGTAAATGTATATTGCTGCATTATGATCTCATTTAATTGTTTTTGTAGACTTGCCATTTGTTTCCCAACAGTAGGAGTGTGATTTCTTTGTAGTTCTAGTTCGATTTATAATTTTTATTTAATCTATCCTTGGATGGATTTATTGTTATGTTCCCAAATCTCCACCAGTTATAATCAGATGGTCTGGGTGCTTTAGTAATAAGTTATATATTTCAATTAAATAATCAAGCTGATAGTTACAAGGACCATAGACATTACAAAGTAATAAAGGTTTTTTTGTATGCTGGATGCAAACGTGAAATAGCACCATCTACCTTTTGTATCAATATTATGTTTAATGATGTTCCCTTTAAAAGATTTCTTAACTATTATAGCTGTCCCTCTTGATGAGGTACTGTCCCCAGCTGCTATTATTTGCTGAATATACTTAGTGTTTTTTCTGTTTTGCTGAATATACTTAGTGTTTTTTCTGTACCCTTGTCCCATTGTTCTGTAATCATATGAGTTTCCTGCAAAAAGGTTATATCTGACTTTGATTTCTATGTAAGGTGCATAATTAGCCTTTTCTTTTTTATGTCTTGTAAGCCATTTATATTCCATGAGGATATGTTAATCATCTTAGTTGATTATTAATTTGAATACTCCTATAGCTTAATTAACTATGTGTGCTATGAGGGGAGTGTTTGGCAAAGCAATGTGAGTAGCAGTTGATGTATGTTGAGAAATAATAGCATGGGAGGAGGAGGCAACATAACACTCTTTCAGAAATTCCCTAGCTATTTACCACTATCCTCTGAAAGAGAAGGGTTAATCCAGTAAACAAGTAATATATACATCATCCTAGAAATGAAACAACTAAAAATATATACAATTTTAACTATCATACAGTAATTATTATGTATTCCAAAGAACATCACAACACTGTTAGGATAAATGCCACCCAGCCAGCAACTAAGTTATGAATAATATAGATGTTGTTAACCCAATTAGGCATTAGGGGTAACTTGTTGCTTGTAATGATCATATTTCAATATAATATATAACCTTGTAAATGCTTCCATGTGGCTAGCTATGTTCTTTTATCTCAAACCTTCTTTTGAGTGCTATATAGTTCAGGAATTAAAACATGTCTTAGTAGAACAATGGACTCTGTTACTATTAATTGTATTATACAATATGGTTATGAGCATATGTTATATACTAGCATTCTTGTGATCCGCCTATGCAAGCAGAAAAAATATAACTCCACTATATGCTTCATATAAAAATGCATCTAGTACACATTATTACGTGACCTTTTCTAGTACTCCGACTGCTACTAGTCCAAGAGGAGAGAGAGAGAAGAGAAAAAAAACTGTTGAATGAGCATAAAGTCAGCTTTATTTACAAGAGTATGACAGCAAAGTCCGATGTTGTAATGCTTCTTCTCTTCATAAACAATCTTATTCTGCAGAGATCATGTTAAACTTAGCTTTTTCCTTTCTATTCTTGTTTAAATCTTACTTTTTTCCTTTTCATCCAGACTGTCATTTATTACATATAGATTCTTCTTCTATACCTGCCTTTAAATTCCTACTTCTAGTGATTTAAGGAAAGTTTTCAGTACCTGTGAGATTTTACAGCTAGGAATTGTTCCATATCATTAAGTGTAGATGTCTCTCGGTTTTCAGCCTTGTAATACAGCAACTTACTTCCTGGATGCCATTCTGCTCAAACTATTGGCTCTCTTACTGTATTCACACATTTTCTTGCTTCTTTTTGGGACTTCTTGGCTGCCCTAGACTTGATTTGGCTCTGACATCATTGCATGAGTTAATTAACATGTGAGGCATGAGGTCAAAGGTCATGGGACATCTGACTTGGCTCAGCTTCCTGGAAAAACGGCTTTAGAATGTTGCAATGGAAAGGAAAGCCTATGGAAACTTTTTCTTGCAATACAGAGGTAACAAAACCTTCAGAAACTTCAAAATAATGAATAAAAATACTAGCAACACCTGCATTTCTTCAGAGTTAAGGTCATTTACAGTTTAGATGCATTTTAAGTGCTGATAAATATAGTATAGATGTTACTTACATTTTACTGGTTATTTTGGAGGGATCTCATTGAATGCTTTTAAGAAAGCTGAGTTTGCTTCATTTTTACATTTTGCTTGGCACTTGGACCCCTTGTATTGGAATTGTAAGGAAGCAGGATACTTCATTTGGAATTTTATTTTGTTTTTTATTACGTATGCACAAAAAGGTGATAGAGTTTGTCTCTGTTGCTTGATAGCTAAGGATAAGTCTTGTGCAATTGTTATTTTATTATCTTTCTGAATGATTTGTTTTTTAGTTTTACCAGCTTGTATAATCATATTGGCATGAGTTGCATTTAGTATTCTCACATAGACTTGCCTTGGGGCATCAAGAGTTTGTGATTTTCTTAATGCTCGATGGAATCTCCCTATTGTAATATTTTGTACTGCAGCATTATTGTCCAAGAGTAGTTCAATAATTTCTTTAATTGCATTATGTAAAGAAGCTTGTTCGTAGGTTTCAGGGACACTCCTGATGAGCACATTATTTCTTCTTGATCTGGCTTTTAAGTCTATTATTTTTTGTTGTAATTCAGACACTGTTTTTTCTGTGGCATTAGTTCTTCTTCAGGTTTCTTCTATTTTAGTTTCATTCTCTACAGTTTCTCTTCATTTTTCTCTAGTCTAGTTAATATTTGATCTATATTACTTCCAAAAGCATTTAGTTTTGTAGAAAATGAGTGTATTTCTTCTTGCAAGGGTGTTAGAGCTGCCTTCAGTTCTTCCATAAAGAGGGGTTGTTCTGTCTTCATCTTGTAAGTCTGTTTGCTGTTTTATAATTTTTTGTCTCTTTGTACAAGCTTCTTTATCCAGTGAGATTATCTGTGAAAGTCTTGTTTTTGATGTTTGAGCTTCCATTGAGTCCATGGTTCTATATTTATCAAAAGTTTTATTTTTTCTGTGTAGCTTCCTGTAGTTTATTGATGAGGCCTGAACTGCTTGCAGAAATTTCCCAATCAGCACATGTTGATCTTGCAGATAAATATATACAATTCTGTATATTTTTACAAATCTGCTGAAAAGATGCTTTAGTATCTAGTATATTACAGTATTCTTTGTTTTTTGATGGATTAGCATTAGTGCTGGAGCCCACATTGGGTTAGATTGTAGATTTTTGTCAGGAGCTGACTGAGAAGTGTGCTTCCTAGCAGGTAGCCATCTTGGAATCCCCTGATCTGTTAAAATAAAGAAAAATCACTCTTCTACAAACTGACTCCTTGATAATGACAGTAAAACTAAGGAACTAGAAAATAATTCTATTCTACAGTCCTATAGTGGGAAGAGTTTTTTGGGGGGTGCTGAATATTGTATGAAATTCTTTATCAGTTGTGTTTGTTTTAGGAATAATGTTATGTTCTTTTTCTCCTTACTTTGTTGTTCTGTATATCCACAGGCAAATATTAACAACTTTCTATTCCTCACATTTGGGGATTTTTTTTTTTTTTTTTTGCAGCACAGATGGCTTTTGTTTTTGATTATGTTTTCCTTTTGTAATGCTATTCTGCTCATTAACTGATTTGTTAATGTACAACACAATCAGTCTTCAGCAAAATTGACTCATTGATAATTATATAAGTATTACTTATGCTCTGAGCTCCATAAGACCCTGACATCTCACTGAACTTTTGCAGGAAACTGCACTCCTGATGGTTACAACCACTGGTGAATTGAGGCATGCAGCAACTCATTCCTGTTCCTCTAACTGAACTTTGGATATGTCTGGCAGTGAGTGCAGAAGACTAAAGTTCTGATTCCTGTACTAACAGTACATAATGTGAATCTTTCTATCTTCATTTTCCTACTATGTGACCTTGAGCAAGTCAGTAAACCAGGCAGTGCTTTGCGTCAGTTGGGAAGTTGGGCTAGACTCCCTAATGGTCTTTTGGACTGCATGCTTAGCATTTTGTATGACACTATGCTCCTATCCCTTTATTCCTTTTTCACTACACATCACAACTATCACAGTACTATTTCTCGGTTATGCTTCCTCAGTCTGTTATTATCTATGATGACTATGGGTTTCAGTAAGTATACAAAGAAATCCATAGCTTTTCACTGCATTTTAATTTTTCTGTAGTTTTTTTCTCAGTCATAATTTCAGTGGTGATGTGTTTAATGTTCAAAACATTTCCTTTCTGCAGTGTCTTTTCCTGCACCGTTCCATTGTCAGTGCATTTCCCCACAGTTGACTGCACAAAATTACATTATCAATGATATTCTCTTGCTCAAGTACTCTTTAATATTTGTTTTTTTCATCTTCATATGTTCATAGGTGTTTACTAGGCAAATGGCCACAAGTGCCTTTTTTAAGCCTAGCCATGCACCCCAAATCTCTGACAAGTTCTAGTACCCTTGATAAGAGTAAGCAAGGGCTTGGGAGATGAAACATTTACAAGCAGGGGCTTGGGAGATTAACCATTTGTAGACTGCCTATGTCCATTAGAGACACAGGTGCCAAGCCAGGGATGAATTTTCTGTTTCCCATCCAATTGTCCAAGTTACACTTGAATTGGGTTAGGGAATAACTCTGCTTCACAAAATGGAGAGCCTGTCCCAAAGAATGGGTAGTCTCTGGGATACATACCTGTCTCTCCAGCAAGTCCTATCTATTTCACAAGCAAAGTTAAAGTCTTTAGAATGGGCAAGTCCTATTTCACAGTCAAAGTTAAAGTCTTTAGAATGGGTAGTTCTTGTGCTGTTTATTTTGTGGATATGCAGTAGGTACATCAGGTTGGGGTCCTTCAATGCCTTTTATGCCAGGCATAGATCTCCCATCAACAGGCCATAGGAGAAAGAGTACAGGATAGAGCCTTGAGGAGGTCTGCAGAGGACATGTTATTTTCTCCCTGTATTCTTTTATTGAGGAACCTCTATGGATATTCCAATTGTTAAATGTGCTGGTTAGGTACATACCAAAGGGGGCATTGTACTCTATGATAGGTCTGATGAATGCCATATATAGTGGAACAATGACTTCCTTGGACCTCGATCCATACCTTTGTTTATAAGTTACACAACATAGAATGATTTCCTCACTACTATAGACTTGTGATGGTCAAAAGCTAGATTACTGTCTATGTCCCCAAATCCCTGTCTACTGGATCAGCTCTTAGGGGTGTGTTGTCAATATGATACTTACCAGGGGTAGATGACTTCCCAAAGGATACTTTTATGAATTTATTGGCAGTTAGTTTTAGTCCATGACTCTGTTACCAGTTATTTGCCTGTGTCAGCCCCTCCTGCAGAACATTTGTGTAGGTGGGGGATTCTGTGACTGCTGATAATTTGCAGTCATCTGCCAATTTAGTCAGCCAGAGGCCATTCACATTGGCCTTGACTTCAGAGAAGTAAATGCCAAAAAGGAGTGGTCCCAGGACTGATCCCTGAGGGACTCCACTTGTGACTGGCCTCTTTGTAGAGGTGGACTCCCCAGTTCTGACTCCCTAGGTCTTGTCTGTGAGCCAGCTGGCTATCCACTGGGTGACATAAGGGTTTATACCAAAACCCTAATCTACTGAGTTTTTCAACCATGTCCATGTGGGGTATTGTGTCAAATGCCTTGGTCAGGTCATTTTACCCTGATACATTGCTTTGGTGATCTTCTCAAAGAAGTCCACTAGGTTGAGTGGGCATGACCTACCCTTAATGAAATCAGATTGGTTTGAGTCCAGTGTGTGGAGGATTCCTATGTCATTAGAAGAAAAATAGACAACCCCAGCGGAACTAATGGTGCTGAGTAACCAGCACATAAAATATCTAAGAACTGGTGCTGTTTTGTTCTTGGATATTCCTATGTCATTATTGATCATTTCATTGATAATTCTTTGCACAGCTTTGTATAGGTTCATACTAAGCTAACTGCTCTTGTGAGCCATTTTAAGCCTAGCCAATTATTCCTTGTGAGACTCAAACTCTGCACCTTGTGTTTGTAAGGCAAACACCTTAACCATTAGGCCACCCTCCCTCCCTAAATGTATCTGTGTATGTTTGCCATTTGCATGGTTCCCCAGTATACTGTCTGCCTAGTAATCATCTCTTGTTAAATGATGTGCATAGCTACTTTAGGAATGCTTACTGCTACTAAAGAGGGGCAGTCTTCTGACAACCCACTAATACGTCTTTTACCCCTGGCAACTTCCACAATTGTTGGACGAAAAAACAATGGTTTGGTAACCAAAATGAACACAGGCAATGCCAATGAAGCAAGTACAAATGGCTGTTGAATAAAGATGCTCCACTTACAAAATATTACACATATGTCTGCATTTTCCCTTGTACAATGGTAAAAAAAAGGCTCAGCTCAAATTCAGGAATGTCTGCTCATCATTTATTTTCTCCAGCTACTGCACAGCCTTAGGAAGTGGTATGTTGTTAATGCCTGCTCATCATTTATTTTCTCCACCTACTGCACAGTCTTAGGAAGCATGGTATGTTGTTAATGCTCTTAATATTTTTAAGAAGCATTGTAGTGTAGTGCATTTCACCTGTTGTTTTTCCCACTGTTACACAGGAACTGCTGTATCACACTGACTCCTGTCTTTCACATACTTTAGCCACATCTTGTCTGCTTTTTGGGTTGTGTTTGTAATCTTCCTATTCAATTCATATGTCAGTTGTTTTTCTTACACACCACTGCTTACCATATTTACATGGGTAATGGATAAATGCTACAATCAAGGACCCTAAGGTTAATAACGTGATTAATGAAAAATAAAGTGTTTTATTTCCTTGTGTCAGTGTTTCACTCTCTCTTTGCTTCATAGTTTAGTGACACTCTTCCTCACTTGTACTTAGTGCTGTATTGTGTGTCTAGCAGATATAGAACTGAGAATTATAAGTGGCAATTTAGTGTTTCAATAGCACAGGATTTCAGACTATAGTGGAAATAAAAAAAGCAGGCTGTACGTGTGAACCTGGAGTTTCAGTCTCATCTCTCCCATTGCTTATTTAATTACTTATATATATATATATATATATATATATATATATATATATTTTTTTTTTTTTACTGGGGAAGTCTGAATGGTAAAGAAAACCCCTTTTAAATGGATACCGATGGAGAAAAGCTCTATGGTTATATATACAAAGTTATTATGAAAATGGGCAAAACATCTATTAAAGCAAAAGCATTTATAACTTGTTAAGGCATCCATCCCAAGATTTAAAACAATGAATTAACTGCACTGTGTGATACACATACATTAAAGTGAGTATTTTATGCAAAATTAATAGAAAGACAGTTATGGTGATTGCACGCTGTACAGTACAGATACTTTAAATAATTTTTTACATGAAAAAGTTACTTGACTACAGATTGGAAGGTGAAAAGTGTCACTACTTGTATATGTGTGCGTGCAGACACACACAACACACACAAACACACACACACACACACGCACACACATAATCTATTTCACCATTATACACACAGTCATATATTTCTATGCATACATGTAAGATGTGTGCTACACACGTGTTTCATATAGTATATAAACAGATAGTTAATGTAGTTCTGATTTCCTTTTCCTAATGTTTTAGTAAAAAGGCACATAACACATGCATGCATGCTAAAGTAAACTCAGCTGTATATCATGGTTATCATCTATGGTCATATTTCCTTTGTAAACCAAAAAATGCTCATGTACTCTACCGCTGTAAGGATTGACTCAATAGTCAATGGAATATGTCTCTTTCTGCAAAGCTGTACACCAGATATGCATCCTCCTCTGGAAAGATGTCACAAGAAAACATAAAGACCTTCTTATAAACATTATTAGTGGACCTAGTTGATAAGGTTGCCACCTGACTCACATCCTGCAGAGTAGTCCTGATTTTAGTAGTTCTGTCCTGTGTGTGTGTGTGTGTGTGTGTGTGTGTGTGTGTGTTGGGGGGGGGGGGTATGGAAATGGTAAATGTCTTGATGTTCTACAAAAATTACAAGAAAAATATTTTCTGACTTTTCTCTAAATGTCACAGACATCTATGATACTACATTTAAGTTATTTTAATAGACAAAGTAGTATAAACAACAAAAATTTAAAGCTTAGTATTTCAGTACTGTGATGCCCCTTATGGAGATTGATCTAATTGCTTTATTTTGTTATGAAAGGCATGACTACATTTGAAGCAGCTATGAATCAATGTAAGATCTCTTCCAATCTGCTTTATTTTGAT